>NC_034176.2:77115520-77163020 GCF_002021735.2 Oncorhynchus kisutch | reverse complement strand
AGTGCTTTCAGAAATTATTCCCACCCCTTGACTTTTTCCACAGTTGTTGTGTTACAAAGTGGGATTAAAATTGATTTAATTGTCATTTTTTGTAAACAATCTTTAAAAAATACTCTGTAATGTCAAAGCGAAAGAAAATCCATGAAAACACAAAAACAAATATATCTTGAATAGATAAGTGTTTAAGTCCCTTAATTAAGTCAATACATGTTAGATTCACCTTTGGCAGCGATTAGAGCTGAGTCTTTCTGGGTCAGTCTCTAAGAGCTTTCCACACCTGGATTGTGCAACATTTGCCTATTATTCTTTTCAAAATTCTTCAAGCTCTAGTTGTTGATCATTGCTAGACTACCATTTTCATGTCTTGCCATAGATTTTCAAGCAGAATTATGTAGAAAGAAAGAGAAACCTGCACACTGCTCCTGCTAGTATCACTGTTCTTTATTAAGCTAACGTATCTGTCACGAATCCCGTTTCCTGAGTCTGTTTTTTGCCAGTGTTCTGTCCTGGAGTGTTTTTTCCGGCGTCCTGGAATGCACCCTGTCTGGTTGCCGGGCAATGTAGCCAGTTGGGAGTTCTGATTACCCGCACCTGTATCCCATCAGCTATCTGCACACCTGGTCCTGATCATCATCTCTCCTCTTCATAAGCCCGGACCTGACAACCATTCCCTGCCGGATCGTTAGCCATGAACAGTATGTTGTGCCATAGTATCAGCCTCAAGTTGGATAGAATTTGTTTTGTTGTTTTGTTCGTCTTGCTTGCCTTAAACTTACCTCAGTTTGTTCTGTCTTCAGTTACTCACCTGGATCATTTACCCCATTCCCGCCTGGTCGTCGGACGATTCCGCTACCCCATTGGATCCACCTATTTACTCCCATCAACTCACCACCGCTGCCTGCTACGCCACCTGGATATATCTACCCATTCACTTGTAAATAAATACTCACCTTCTTCCTACTCTCCTTGTCCTGGTCTGCTTCTGGGTTCGATTTTGAAGAAACGTGACAGTATCGGCCTCAAGGCCTCTGACAAAGGCCGAATTTCCAACGCGTGCGAGGATAGTGGAAATGTAATCAAAGCCTAAAGGATGACAACCTGTTTCTAAACAAGACAAAAGATTTTATAACAGATTTCTTCCTGCATTACATAGGTACAGCAGATCCCCTTTCTGTATGGTACACTTTTAAATGTACAAATTGAATGTCCTCCATGATTCACCAAATTATACTTTGAAAGACCAAGCGAAGTACTTTAAGTATATGTTACCTCTTCAGTCTCCTCCATTTCCACTAACTGAAGTTAACTGTAAGGATTATTTCCCTAATAGTGTCAAATTATCAGCTGTACAGAAAGTCTTGTGTGAGGGACAAATTGGAGAGGAGGAACTTATCTATTTATTATGACCATCGAAATGTTAGCTATTAAAATCAGATCCAACAATAATATAGAGGGGCTAGGAATCCAGGGCTTAAAAACAAAAGTGTCATTGTACACTGACAACTCAAATGTCCTCTTAAATCTGCAATCTGGATCCCTGCACAGCCTTATAGAGGATCTAGATCATTTTTCTAACCTCTCAGGAGTACAACCGAACTATGATAAGTGTTATTAAGTATTGGACCGCTAAAAAATTAGAACTTTCACATTAACGTGTAGCAACTGTTTTAAAGCCACCATTGGCCTCATGGTGAAATCCCTGAGCGGTTTCCTTCCTCTCTGGCAACTGAGTTAGGAAGGACACCTGTATCTTTGTAGTGACTAGGTGTATTGATACACCATCCAAAGTGAAATGAATAACTTCACCATGCTCAAAGGGATATTCAATGTCCGCTTTTTATTTTTGACCCATCTACCAATAGGTCCCCCTGGTCTTTGGTTGAATCGGTGTTTGAAATTCACTGCTCGTCATGTTAAATACTATTATTGCACACAGAGTGAATCCATGCAACTTATTATGTGACTTGTTAAGTACATTTTTACTCCTGAACTTATTTAGGCTTGCTATAACAAAGAGGTTGAATACTTATTGACATTTCAGCTTTTCATTTTTAAATAATTTGTCAAACCCCAAAAATATTTTAACATAATTCCACTTTGATTTTATGGAGTATTGTGTGTAGGCCAGTGACACAATCTAAATGGAATAAATGTTAACTTAAGGCTGTAACACAATAAAATGTGGAAAAAGTCAAGAGGTGTGAATACTTTCTGAAGGCACTGTAGCTGACTGTAGCCAGTGGTTCTGTAATACAATCTTAATTTAAGTCTCTTGTAATTAATGGACATTTTAGTAGAGGTTCATACATTTTTCCAAAAGGAAAATCAAGTCTGAATTTTCAAAGTGGAAAGGACGTTTTTAAACCTCAAATACACTACAAGTTTAAAATGTCCTGCATCTGTAGGATGTCCAGCACCTAGCCAGTTTAAAATGTCCTGCATCTGTAGGATGTCCAGCACCTAGCCAGTTTAAAATGTCCTGCATCTGTAGGATGTCCAGCACCTAGCCAGTTTAAAATGTCCTGCATCTGTAGGATGTCCAGCACCTAGCCAGTTTAAAATGTCCTGCATCTGTAGGATGTCCAGCACCTAGCCAGTTTAAAATGTCCTGCATCTGTAGGATGTCCAGCACCTAGCCAGTTTAAAATGTCCTGCATCTGTAGGATGTCCAGCACCTAGCCAGTTTAAAATGTCCTGCATCTGTAGGATGTCCAGCACCTAGCCAGTTTAAAATGTCCTGCATCTGTAGGATGTCCAGCACCTAGCCAGTTTAAAATGTCCTGCATCTGTAGGATGTCCAGCACCTAGCCAGTTTAAAATGTCCTGCATCTGTAGGATGTCCAGCACCTAGCCAGTTTAAAATGTCCTGCATCTGTAGGATGTCCAGCACCTAGCCAGTTTAAAATGTCCTGCATCTGTAGGATGTCCAGCACCTAGCCAGTTTAAAATGTCCTGCATCTGTAGGATGAGGCAATGAATGGTACAAAATGCTCTTCTCCGCTCCTGTCCAGCACCTAGCCAGTTTAAAATGTCCTGCATCTGTAGGATGTCCAGCACCTAGCCAGTTTAAAATGTCCTGCATCTGTAGGATGTCCAGCACCTAGCCAGTTTAAAATGTCCTGCATCTGTAGGATGTCCAGCACCTAGCCAGTTTAAAATGTCCTGCATCTGTAGGATGTCCAGCACCTAGCCAGTTTAAAATGTCCTGCATCTGTAGGATGTCCAGCACCTAGCCAGTTTAAAATGTCCTGCATCTGTAGGATGTCCAGCACCTAGCCAGTTTAAAATGTCCTGCATCTGTAGGATGAGGCAATGAATGGTACAAAATGCTCTTCTCCGCTCCTGTCCAGCACCTAGCCAGTTTAAAATGTCCTGCATCTGTAGGATGAGGCAATGAATGGTACAAAATGCTCTTCTCCGCTCCTGTCCAGCACCTAGCCAGTTTAAAATGTCCTGCATCTGTAGGATGAGGCAATGAATGGTACAAAATGCTCTTCTCCGCTCCTGTCCAGCACCTAGCCAGTTTAAAATGTCCTGCATCTGTAGGATGAGGCAATGAATGGTACAAAATGCTCTTCTCCGCTCCTGTCCAGCACCTAGCCAGTTTAAAATGTCCTGCATCTGTAGGATGAGGCAATGAATGGTACAAAATGCTCTTCTCCGCTCCTGTCCAGCACCTAGCCAGTTTAAAATGTCCTGCATCTGTAGGATGAGGCAATGAATGGTACAAAATGCTCTTCTCCGCTCCTGTCCAGCACCTAGCCAGTTTAAAATGTCCTGCATCTGTAGGATGAGGCAATGAATGGTACAAAATGCTCTTCTCCGCTCCTGTCCAGCACCTAGCCAGTTTAAAATGTCCTGCATCTGTAGGATGAGGCAATGAATGGTACAAAATGCTCTTCTCCGCTCCTGTCCAGCACCTAGCCAGTTTAAAATGTCCTGCATCTGTAGGATGAGGCAATGAATGGTACAAAATGCTCTTCTCCGCTCCTGTCCAGCACCTAGCCAGTTTAAAATGTCCTGCATCTGTAGGATGAGGCAATGAATGGTACAAAATGCTCTTCTCCGCTCCTGTCCAGCACCTAGCCAGTTTAAAATGTCCTGCATCTGTAGGATGAGGCAATGAATGGTACAAAATGCTCTTCTCCGCTCCTGTCCAGCACCTAGCCAGTTTAAAATGTCCTGCATCTGTAGGATGAGGCAATGAATGGTACAAAATGCTCTTCTCCGCTCCTGTCCAGCACCTAGCCAGTTTAAAATGTCCTGCATCTGTAGGATGAGGCAATGAATGGTACAAAATGCTCTTCTCCGCTCCTGTCCAGCACCTAGCCAGTTTAAAATGTCCTGCATCTGTAGGATGAGGCAATGAATGGTACAAAATGCTCTTCTCCGCTCCTGTCCAGCACCTAGCCAGTTTAAAATGTCCTGCATCTGTAGGATGAGGCAATGAATGGTACAAAATGCTCTTCTCCGCTCCTGTCCAGCACCTAGCCAGTTTAAAATGTCCTGCATCTGTAGGATGAGGCAATGAATGGTACAAAATGCTCTTCTCCGCTCCTGTCCAGCACCTAGCCAGTTTAAAATGTCCTGCATCTGTAGGATGAGGCAATGAATGGTACAAAATGCTCTTCTCCGCTCCTGTCCAGCACCTAGCCAGTTTAAAATGTCCTGCATCTGTAGGATGAGGCAATGAATGGTACAAAATGCTCTTCTCCGCTCCTGTCCAGCACCTAGCCAGTTTAAAATGTCCTGCATCTGTAGGATGAGGCAATGAATGGTACAAAATGCTCTTCTCCGCTCCTGTCCAGCACCTAGCCAGTTTAAAATGTCCTGCATCTGTAGGATGAGGCAATGAATGGTACAAAATGCTCTTCTCCGCTCCTGTCCAGCACCTAGCCAGTTTAAAATGTCCTGCATCTGTAGGATGAGGCAATGAATGGTACAAAATGCTCTTCTCCGCTCCTGTCCAGCACCTAGCCAGTTTAAAATGTCCTGCATCTGTAGGATGAGGCAATGAATGGTACAAAATGCTCTTCTCCGCTCCTGTCCAGCACCTAGCCAGTTTAAAATGTCCTGCATCTGTAGGATGAGGCAATGAATGGTACAAAATGCTCTTCTCCGCTCCTGTCCAGCACCTAGCCAGTTTAAAATGTCCTGCATCTGTAGGATGAGGCAATGAATGGTACAAAATGCTCTTCTCCGCTCCTGTCCAGCACCTAGCCAGTTTAAAATGTCCTGCATCTGTAGGATGAGGCAATGAATGGTACAAAATGCTCTTCTCCGCTCCTGTCCAGCACCTAGCCAGTTTAAAATGTCCTGCATCTGTAGGATGAGGCAATGAATGGTACAAAATGCTCTTCTCCGCTCCTGTCCAGCACCTAGCCAGTTTAAAATGTCCTGCATCTGTAGGATGAGGCAATGAATGGTACAAAATGCTCTTCTCCGCTCCTGTCCAGCACCTAGCCAGTTTAAAATGTCCTGCATCTGTAGGATGAGGCAATGAATGGTACAAAATGCTCTTCTCCGCTCCTGTCCAGCACCTAGCCAGTTTAAAATGTCCTGCATCTGTAGGATGAGGCAATGAATGGTACAAAATGCTCTTCTCCGCTCCTGTCCAGCACCTAGCCAGTTTAAAATGTCCTGCATCTGTAGGATGAGGCAATGAATGGTACAAAATGCTCTTCTCCGCTCCTGTCCAGCACCTAGCCAGTTTAAAATGTCCTGCATCTGTAGGATGAGGCAATGAATGGTACAAAATGCTCTTCTCCGCTCCTGTCCAGCACCTAGCCAGTTTAAAATGTCCTGCATCTGTAGGATGAGGCAATGAATGGTACAAAATGCTCTTCTCCGCTCCTGTCCAGCACCTAGCCAGTTTAAAATGTCCTGCATCTGTAGGATGAGGCAATGAATGGTACAAAATGCTCTTCTCCGCTCCTGTCCAGCACCTAGCCAGTTTAAAATGTCCTGCATCTGTAGGATGAGGCAATGAATGGTACAAAATGCTCTTCTCCGCTCCTGTCCAGCACCTAGCCAGTTTAAAATGTCCTGCATCTGTAGGATGAGGCAATGAATGGTACAAAATGCTCTTCTCCGCTCCTGTCCAGCACCTAGCCAGTTTAAAATGTCCTGCATCTGTAGGATGAGGCAATGAATGGTACAAAATGCTCTTCTCCGCTCCTGTCCAGCACCTAGCCAGTTTAAAATGTCCTGCATCTGTAGGATGAGGCAATGAATGGTACAAAATGCTCTTCTCCGCTCCTGTCCAGCACCTAGCCAGTTTAAAATGTCCTGCATCTGTAGGATGAGGCAATGAATGGTACAAAATGCTCTTCTCCGCTCCTGTCCAGCACCTAGCCAGTTTAAAATGTCCTGCATCTGTAGGATGAGGCAATGAATGGTACAAAATGCTCTTCTCCGCTCCTGTCCAGCACCTAGCCAGTTTAAAATGTCCTGCATCTGTAGGATGAGGCAATGAATGGTACAAAATGCTCTTCTCCGCTCCTGTCCAGCACCTAGCCAGTTTAAAATGTCCTGCATCTGTAGGATGAGGCAATGAATGGTACAAAATGCTCTTCTCCGCTCCTGTCCAGCACCTAGCCAGTTTAAAATGTCCTGCATCTGTAGGATGTCCAGCACCTAGCCAGTTTAAAATGTCCTGCATCTGTAGGATGAGGCAATGAATGGTACAAAATGCTCTTCTCCGCTCCTGTCCAGCACCTAGCCAGTTTAAAATGTCCTGCATCTGTAGGATGAGGCAATGAATGGTACAAAATGCTCTTCTCCGCTCCTGTCCAGCACCTAGCCAGTTTAAAATGTCCTGCATCTGTAGGATGAGGCAATGAATGGTACAAATGCTCTTCTCCGCTCCTGTCCAGCACCTAGCCAGTTTAAAATGTCCTGCATCTGTAGGATGAGGCAATGAATGGTACAAAATGCTCTTCTCCGCTCCTGTCCAGCACCTAGCCAGTTTAAAATGTCCTGCATCTGTAGGATGAGGCAATGAATGGTACAAAATGCTCTTCTCCGCTCCTGTCCAGCACCTAGCCAGTTTAAAATGTCCTGCATCTGTAGGATGAGGCAATGAATGGTACAAAATGCTCTTCTCCGCTCCTGTCCAGCACCTAGCCAGTTTAAAATGTCCTGCATCTGTAGGATGAGGCAATGAATGGTACAAAATGCTCTTCTCCGCTCCTGTCCAGCACCTAGCCAGTTTAAAATGTCCTGCATCTGTAGGATGAGGCAATGAATGGTACAAAATGCTCTTCTCCGCTCCTGTCCAGCACCTAGCCAGTTTAAAATGTCCTGCATCTGTAGGATGAGGCAATGAATGGTACAAAATGCTCTTCTCCGCTCCTGTCCAGCACCTAGCCAGTTTAAAATGTCCTGCATCTGTAGGATGAGGCAATGAATGGTACAAAATGCTCTTCTCCGCTCCTGTCCAGCACCTAGCCAGTTTAAAATGTCCTGCATCTGTAGGATGAGGCAATGAATGGTACAAAATGCTCTTCTCCGCTCCTGTCCAGCACCTAGCCAGTTTAAAATGTCCTGCATCTGTAGGATGAGGCAATGAATGGTACAAAATGCTCTTCTCCGCTCCTGTCCAGCACCTAGCCAGTTTAAAATGTCCTGCATCTGTAGGATGAGGCAATGAATGGTACAAAATGCTCTTCTCCGCTCCTGTCCAGCACCTAGCCAGTTTAAAATGTCCTGCATCTGTAGGATGAGGCAATGAATGGTACAAAATGCTCTTCTCCGCTCCTGTCCAGCACCTAGCCAGTTTAAAATGTCCTGCATCTGTAGGATGAGGCAATGAATGGTACAAAATGCTCTTCTCCGCTCCTGTCCAGCACCTAGCCAGTTTAAAATGTCCTGCATCTGTAGGATGAGGCAATGAATGGTACAAAATGCTCTTCTCCGCTCCTGTCCAGCACCTAGCCAGTTTAAAATGTCCTGCATCTGTAGGATGAGGCAATGAATGGTACAAAATGCTCTTCTCCGCTCCTGTCCAGCACCTAGCCAGTTTAAAATGTCCTGCATCTGTAGGATGAGGCAATGAATGGTACAAAATGCTCTTCTCCGCTCCTGTCCAGCACCTAGCCAGTTTAAAATGTCCTGCATCTGTAGGATGAGGCAATGAATGGTACAAAATGCTCTTCTCCGCTCCTGTCCAGCACCTAGCCAGTTTAAAATGTCCTGCATCTGTAGGATGAGGCAATGAATGGTACAAAATGCTCTTCTCCGCTCCTGTCCAGCACCTAGCCAGTTTAAAATGTCCTGCATCTGTAGGATGAGGCAATGAATGGTACAAAATGCTCTTCTCCGCTCCTGTCCAGCACCTAGCCAGTTTAAAATGTCCTGCATCTGTAGGATGAGGCAATGAATGGTACAAAATGCTCTTCTCCGCTCCTGTCCAGCACCTAGCCAGTTTAAAATGTCCTGCATCTGTAGGATGAGGCAATGAATGGTACAAAATGCTCTTCTCCGCTCCTGTCCAGCACCTAGCCAGTTTAAAATGTCCTGCATCTGTAGGATGAGGCAATGAATGGTACAAAATGCTCTTCTCCGCTCCTGTCCAGCACCTAGCCAGTTTAAAATGTCCTGCATCTGTAGGATGAGGCAATGAATGGTACAAAATGCTCTTCTCCGCTCCTGTCCAGCACCTAGCCAGTTTAAAATGTCCTGCATCTGTAGGATGAGGCAATGAATGGTACAAAATGCTCTTCTCCGCTCCTGTCCAGCACCTAGCCAGTTTAAAATGTCCTGCATCTGTAGGATGAGGCAATGAATGGTACAAAATGCTCTTCTCCGCTCCTGTCCAGCACCTAGCCAGTTTAAAATGTCCTGCATCTGTAGGATGAGGCAATGAATGGTACAAAATGCTCTTCTCCGCTCCTGTCCAGCACCTAGCCAGTTTAAAATGTCCTGCATCTGTAGGATGAGGCAATGAATGGTACAAAATGCTCTTCTCCGCTCCTGTCCAGCACCTAGCCAGTTTAAAATGTCCTGCATCTGTAGGATGAGGCAATGAATGGTACAAAATGCTCTTCTCCGCTCCTGTCCAGCACCTAGCCAGTTTAAAATGTCCTGCATCTGTAGGATGAGGCAATGAATGGTACAAAATGCTCTTCTCCGCTCCTGTCCAGCACCTAGCCAGTTTAAAATGTCCTGCATCTGTAGGATGAGGCAATGAATGGTACAAAATGCTCTTCTCCGCTCCTGTCCAGCACCTAGCCAGTTTAAAATGTCCTGCATCTGTAGGATGAGGCAATGAATGGTACAAAATGCTCTTCTCCGCTCCTGTCCAGCACCTAGCCAGTTTAAAATGTCCTGCATCTGTAGGATGAGGCAATGAATGGTACAAAATGCTCTTCTCCGCTCCTGTCCAGCACCTAGCCAGTTTAAAATGTCCTGCATCTGTAGGATGAGGCAATGAATGGTACAAAATGCTCTTCTCCGCTCCTGTCCAGCACCTAGCCAGTTTAAAATGTCCTGCATCTGTAGGATGAGGCAATGAATGGTACAAAATGCTCTTCTCCGCTCCTGTCCAGCACCTAGCCAGTTTAAAATGTCCTGCATCTGTAGGATGAGGCAATGAATGGTACAAAATGCTCTTCTCCGCTCCTGTCCAGCACCTAGCCAGTTTAAAATGTCCTGCATCTGTAGGATGAGGCAATGAATGGTACAAAATGCTCTTCTCCGCTCCTGTCCAGCACCTAGCCAGTTTAAAATGTCCTGCATCTGTAGGATGAGGCAATGAATGGTACAAAATGCTCTTCTCCGCTCCTGTCCAGCACCTAGCCAGTTTAAAATGTCCTGCATCTGTAGGATGAGGCAATGAATGGTACAAAATGCTCTTCTCCGCTCCTGTCCAGCACCTAGCCAGTTTAAAATGTCCTGCATCTGTAGGATGAGGCAATGAATGGTACAAAATGCTCTTCTCCGCTCCTGTCCAGCACCTAGCCAGAACTCTTGTTGACCAAGCAGGTAGCAGCCTGACTCTAGCCAAAGCTCCTAGGCCCTAGTTGACCAAGCAAGTATCCTGCCACAGGCTGAAGCCTGGCATAGTACCATGAAGAGTCTGCCCAGCCATCAACATTCTCCTGTCCTGCCCAGCACCACCTAGCCACATCACGTCAGAGAGACATTACCCTCACTGCTCTGCTCTGTAACTGGAGGCGTTGTGGTGGCTGATGGTTCTGACACTGAAGAGCTTCTCTCTCTCCTCTCCTCTGTAAAAAGTGCAGACAGCCGATAATGAAGCCCTGACAGAGCAGTCAGCAGGCCAAACGTGTTACTGATCACCGGGTGAGGAGGAGGGGTAGAGGGTGGAGGGAGAGGGCAATGGGCGCCCGGGTATGGAGGAGGGGTAGAGGGTGTAGGGAGAGGGCAATGGGCGCCCGGGTATGGAGGAGGAGTAGAGGGTGGAGGGAGAGGGCAATGGGCGCCCGGGTATGGAGGAGGGGTAGAGGGTGGAGGGAGAGGGCAATGGGCGCCCGGGTATGGAGGAGGGGTAGAGGGTGGAGGGAGAGGGCAATGGGCGCCCGGGTATGGAGGAGGGGTAGAGGGTGGAGGGAGAGGGCAATGGGCGCCCGGGTATGGAGGAGGGGTAGAGGGTGGAGGGAGAGGGCAATGGGCGCCCGGCTTCTGCTGTGCTAAGCACCAGACAAGGAGGCAGAAGGACAGGCTGAGGGTTGAGGTGTGGGCTGGGCTGGGCTGCCACCACCTTAGACTCAGTATCACACACCATACAGAAAAACACACCAAGCTTTTTGCTTGGCATCACACATCATTATAATGTTTCTAACATTTCTAACCAGACACATCGATTTGTTTCACTTCCCCTTAGAAATAACTGGTGAAAACTTTCCACTGGACTGGTGCAAGTGCTTGATAAATCTGTCCCTGTACTGTGCTGTGTGTCTGGGGAGTTGGGACAACAAGGTGAAAGTCAAAGCACTACTGTCACAATATCCCGGGACGTTGCCAAGAGTCCTCAGAGTGGAGGGGGAAACTGAGCTATAACAGGAGTAAAACAATTTCCCTCTTGTACCGATCTGTTGATACTAGAGCTGAACATGAAACTGAAGTGGTGTGGGGAAGGAGCCTCCTTCCTGATGCCTGGACCTCTGGGAAGACAACAACAGCTGGAGAGGATTTAGGTATTCTACACTGTACAGTATCTCAAACATAGAGTTGCCCTCTCTTCCAGCTGTTGTTTCCCTCCCAAAGGTACAGATATCAGGAAGGAGATGTCCCACCCACTTCTGTTCCATGTTCATCTCATGTTTATGTTCTCCTCAGCTTGAGAATGTTCTCCTCAGATTTCTCATCATGATAACCGATACACAGTACCTCTATGTGAAAATGGGTGTAAAACGGCATTGAAATGCACTGCGGTAGAATGCAAGTATCATCATAATAAGATACAGTGGGGAGAACAAGTATTTGATACACTGCCGATTTTGCAGGTTTTCCCACTTACAAAGCATGTAGAGGTCTGTAATTTGTATCATAGGTACACTTCAACTGTGAGAGACGGAATCTAAAACAAAAATCCAGAAAATCACATTGTATGATTTTTAAGTAATTAATGAGCATTTTATTGCATGACATAAGTATTTTATACATCAGAAAAGCAGAACTTAATATTTGGTACAGAAACCTTTGTTTGTAATTACAGAGATCATACGTTTCCTGTAGTTCTTGACCTGGTTTGCACACACTGCAGCAGGGATTTTGGCCCACTCCTCCATACAGACCTTCTCCAGATCCTTAAGGTTTCGGGGCTGTCGCTGGGCAATACGGACTTCCAGCTCCCTCCAAAGATTTTCTATGGGGTTCAGGTCTGGAGACTGGCTAGGCCACTCCAGGACCTTGAGATGCTTCTTACGGAGCCACTCCTTAGTTGCCCTGGCTGTGTGTTTCGGGTCATTGTCATGCTGGAAGACCCAGCCACGACCCATCTTCAATGCTCTTACTGAGGGAAGAAGGTTGTTGGCCAAGATCTCGCGATACATGGCCCCATCCATCCTCCCCTCAATACGGTGCAGTCGTCCTGTCCCCTTTGCAGAAAAGCATCCCCAAATAAGGTGCAGTAATGAGTACAGGTAATGAGTGGAGAACAGGAGGGCTTCTTAAAGAAAAACAAACAGGTCTGTGTGAGTCGGAATTCTTACTGGTTGGTAGGTGATCGAATTCTTATGTCATGCGATAAAATGCAAATGAATTACTTAAATATCATACAATGTGATTTTCTAGATTTTTGTTTTAGATTCCGTCTCTCACAGTTGAAGTGTACCTATGATAAAAAAAATTACAGACCTCTACATGCTTTGTAAGTAGGAAAACCTGCAAAATCGGCAGTGTATCAAATACTTGTTCTCCCCACTGTAACTGACACACATTGAGGAAACGGAGCAGTGACGTCGTGGTAAATAACCTCATAGTGACCCCGGGTCCCTGGCAGTAGAGTCTAACATCAGTGATGTGATCTGACTGAGCATGGCTGTGTGTGTACGTTCAACACTGAGGTCGAGAGAAAAACACAACTAGAGTTAAATCTAAGCCCACGCACAACTGGATGTGACCCCTTGCCTGCTATTCACATTCTAAAAACGTTCAGCTCATTTTGCATGGATGATTAGTTAAGACTCAACCAAACAACAGATATTATCATACATTTTGGCATTTGATTTTGAGAGGTGTCTTTGAGTTTGTATCTAGAGTAGTTATGGGTATACCATACAATATAATCATATTTAAGAGGGGAACATTCCACCCAGCGATAGAAAGATAATGAAACTGTTACATGAGTGCATTTGTAACATCTCAACTCTCACCCCAGCAGTCATGTGATCTACTACCAACCCAGAGGGTGTTCAGACAGACCCTGTTGTGTTTCTGTTACTGCATACGCCTCCAGTAATGACCTGGGTCTCACATAGGTTGGAGCTGATTCTAATGCCTTGGCATAGATACAGAAGGAATATACAGTATCCATGGAATCTGCCCTACACACACACACACACCACACACACACACACTGGATGTTGGAGGTTTGAGTAAAGCTGTGTAGATAAGAGAGACAACAGCTAGTCAATAACCAAGCTGGAGAACCTCTGAGTCTTTGTTTCAGGTGTTTTACAGCTTAGATGTGATAGCTAGGATCTATTAGTACCCAGTTAGACAGTGTTTAACATGCTGTTAATTTGTGTTGACATATTTTCTGACAACACACACACACACACACACACACACACACACACACACACACACACACACACACACACACACACACACACACACACACACACACACACACACACACACACACACACACAGTGAGAGGTACTGGATAGATGATGACAGTAGGTGTAATAGCCTAACTATATAAATGATCACCTCATAGCCCTGAGCAGACTATTTGAATTATTTAAGCCAAAAGGTTTTACTGAGCTTTTATGTGTGTTCGGTGTTACTGAGCTTTTATGTGTGTTCTTTTGTGTGTGTTCGTGTACATCCCAGTATAATAATTCCACACCTCTGAACTATTACCTTCCACTAGCTACTGACCCCGTGGGCTTCAAAAGGACCAAGTGAACATACACTATATTCTGTAGTTGAATCTGTCTGCCAACAACAGTAGCTAGAGTTCTCTACTGTCTTCCATTCATCCATGTGACTTCAGCACTGGAATAATAATAACTACCCACACTGGACCTTTAACACTGTGTATGGCAATACACATCCCAGCATGCAAAGCCCTAGTCTTGGAAACAAATATCTGAAAACATTGTACACTATAAGATCCTTGGCAGTAATCAGTAATAGTTCTATGATAATAATAGACAATAGGGTGAACATTTGCAGTAATTGAGATGACAGATCAAATGGCGATTGGCTTTAGTTGGTAGGAAAGGAGAAGTGTAATATATACAGCTGAAGTCAGAAGTTTACATACACCTCAGCCAAATATATTTAAACTCAGTTTTTCACAAGTCCTGACATTTAATCCTAGTAAAAATTCCCTGTCTTAGGTTAGTTAGGATCAACACTTCATTTTTAGAATGTGAAATGTCAGAATAATAGTAGAGAGAATTAGTCATTTCAGCTTTTATTTCTTTCATGTCCAGTGGGTCAGAAGTTTACATACACTCAATTAGTATTTGGTAGCATTGCCTTTAAATTGTTTAACTTGGGTCAAAGTTTCAGGTAGCCTTCCACAAGCTTCCCACAATAAGGTAGGTGAATTTTGGCCCATTCCTCCTGACAGAGCTGGTGTAACTGAGTCAGGTTTGTAGGCCTCCTTGCTCGAACACACTTTTCCAGTTCTGCCCACACATTTTCTATAGGATTGAGGTCAGGGCTTTGTGATGGCCACTTCATTACCTTGACTTTGTTGTCCTTAAGCCATTTTGCCACAACTTAGGATTTGCAACCAAGCTTTAACTTCCTGATGTAGCTTCAATTACATCCACAAAATGTTCCATCTTCATGATGCCATCTAGTTTGTGAAGTGCACCAATCCCTCCTGCAGCAAATCACCCCCACAACATGATGCTGCCACCGCCGTGCTTCACGGTTTGAATGGTATTCTTTGGTTTGCAAGCCTCCCCCTTTTTCCTCCAAACATAACGATGGACATTATGGCCATTTCAGTTCTATTTTTGTTTCATCAGACCAACAATACGATCTTTGTCCCCATGTGCAGTTGCAAACCGTAGTCAGGCTTTTTTATGGTGGTTTTGGAGCAGTGGCTATTTCCTTGCTGAGCGGCCTTTCAGGTTATATTGATATAGGACTCGTTTTACTGTGGATATAGATACTTTTGTACCTGTTTCCTCCAGCATCTTCACAAGGTCCTTTGCTGTTGTTCTGGGATTGATTTGCACTTTTCACACCAAAGTACGTTAATCTCTAGGAGACAGAAGGCGACTCCTTCCTGAGTGGTATGATGGCTGCGTGGTCCCATGGTGTTTATACTTGCGTACTATTGTTTGTGCAGATGAACATGGTACCTTCAGGCATTTGGAAATTGCACCCAAGGATGAACCAGACTTGTGGAGGTCTACAATTTTTCTTCTGAGGTCTTGGCTGATTTCTTTGGATTTTCCCATGATGTCAAGCAAAGAGACACTGAGTTTGAAGGTAGGCCTTGAAATACATCCACAGGTACACCTCCAATTGACTCAAAGTATGTAGATTAGCCTATCAGAAGCTTCTAAAGCCATGACATCATTTTCTGGAATTTTCCAAGCTGTTTATAGGCACAGTCAATTTAGGGTGTGTAAACGTCTGACCCACTGGAATTGTGATACAGTGAATTATAAGTGAAATAATCTGTCTGTAAACAATTGTTGGAAAAACTTACTTGTGTCATGCACAAAGTAGATGTCCTAATTGACTTGCCAAAACTATAGTTTGTTAACAAGAAATATGTGGAGTGGTTGAAAAACTTGTTTTAATGATTCTAACCTAAGTGTATGTAAACTTCCGACTTCAACTGTATGTGTCTGCAGAATAAGTGGCCCTAAAAACCTGCTACCTCTGTACAGAACTCCAGAGTAGGTCTGAGCAGTCACCCTACTCATGGTGCCCACAGGACAAAACACTATCAAAGCACATTACTACCGTTGCTCTCGTTCTCTCTCTCTTTCTCCATCCGTCCCCCTCTCTCTCTAGCTCTCATTCTTCCACTCCCTCCCTCCTTCCATCCATCCCTCCCTCCCTCCTCTCCTCCTCTTGTGCCGTTTGTGAGTAGAGTATCCAAATATTCCAGCCCTCATTTCAGTAGTGTGCCGAGGGGCATGGCTCTCAAAGCATAAAACACAAAACCCTTTCCAACTAGGCTTCTGGAGTTGTGTCAGCTAGGACTGGTTTATTTTAAGCTACATTGTGTACTATATTCCTCCTTTAACAGTATCCTTGGTGGTGTGTCTGACTTCTTACATAAAGAAACATCACTCCATTTAACACCCCAGAAAACACTACCATTTGGCTCATTTGGCTCATGCAAGGAGAGGGTGAAGGGAAAGAGCACTGGGAGAACGATGAGGATGAGAGTGAATAGATAAAGGACAACCAGAGAGAAGGAAGAGGTTGAATGGCTAATATCACCCAGGTTGGGCCTAGGGTGAAGGGTGTTGTGACTTTGGGCCCACGAGGAGGACATGCACAACGGGGGTGATTTACAATTACACATTAACACAAGAACCAGGGTCACCCTTCCTGCTCTTGAGTGGATTATCAGAGCCACTGGAATGTGCTTCATGATATGACAGAGCCATAAAGGCCACCTGGGACCATTATAGATAATTTCTTGGAACCTGAGTGCCCCCTGGGTAGAGCATGAGACAAAACACAGTCAAAAAGATCTCTGAGGGAAAATGGTGCCAAGAGCATCAGAACATATTAAACACGTTTTTTATTTTTTTATTTTTTAACTATCTTTTTTTTGGTAACCATCGTTCAAAACTTTGGGGTCATTTAGAAATGTCTTTGTTGTTTAAAGAAAAGCACATTTTTTTGAAGATCTCGTACAACGCTGTGTACTACTCCCTTCACAGAACAGCACAAACTGGCCCTAACCAGAATAGAAAGAGGAGTGGGAAGCCCTGGTGCACAACTGAGCAAGAGGACAAGTACATTAGAGTGCCTCGTTTGAGAAACAGATGCCTCACAAGTCCTCAACTGGCAGCTTCATTAAATAGTACCTGCAAAACAGTGAAGAGGCGACTACGGGATAATGGCCTTCTAGGCAGAGTTCCTCTGTCCAGTGTCTGTGTTCTTTTGCCCATCTTAATCTTTTATTTTTATTGGCCAGTCTGAGATATGGCTTTTTGTTGCAACTCTGCCCTAATTGGAGTAAACTAATAAACAATAACACTTCTACTTTCAGCTTATACATACTATATACATTTTACGGACACAGTATATTTTACAATAGTTAGATTTTGTTATATACCTATCTCTGAACACCATCCACTTTGGATTTCTATTTGCCATATATGTTTCAACTGTGCTGTGATGTTTCACAAAAGTTCTGAACCTTTCTGTTGTCATAGTTTCTAAAGATTCTAATTAAAGATAAACATTTTTGCTAAGAGTATTATTATATTATTGATCGATTGACTAGGATTTTTCAAATCCCCCAGCAATGCTATTTGCAGAGTTAGCTCCAGGTTAATGTTGCAATTCTTCAGCCATTCCTGCCAACAAGATCCACAGACATGTGACTAACAGAAATGGAATAATGTGTCCCTGAACAAAGGGGGGGTCAAAATCAAAAGTAACAGTCAGTATCTGGTGTGGCCACCAGCTGCATTAAGTACTGCAGTGCTTCTCCTCCTCATGGACTGCACCAGATTTGCTAGTTCTTGCTGTGAGATGTTACCCCAGAACGAGCAGTATGGCAGGTGGCATTGTCATGCTGGAGGATCATGTCAGGATGAGCCTACAGGAAGGGTACCACATGAGGGAGGAGGATGTCTTCCCTGTAACGCACAGCGTTGAGATTGCCTGCAATGAAAACAAGCTCAGTCCGATGATGCTGTGACACACCGCCCCAGACCATGACGGACCTCCACCTCTAAATCCATCCCGCTCCAGAGTACAGGCCACGGTGTAACTCTCATTCCTTCGACGATAAACGCCAGTTCGACCATCATCCCTGGTGAGACAAAACAGTGACTCGTCAGTAAAGAGCACTTTTTGCCAGTCTTGTCTGGTCCAGAGACGGTGGGTTTGTGCGGTGATGTCTGGTGAGGACCTGCCTTACAACAGGCCTACAAGCCCTCAGTCCAGCCTCTCTTAGCCTATTGCGGACAGTCTAAGCACTGATGGATGGATTGTGCGTTCCTGGTGTAACTCGTGCAGTTGTTGTTGCCATCCTGTACCTGTGCCGCAGGTGTGATGTTCAGATGTACCGATCCTGTGCAGGTGTTGTTACACGTGGTCTGCCACTGCAAGGACGATCAGCTGTCCGTCCTGTCTCCCTGTAGCGCTGTCTTAGGCGTCTCAGTACGGACATTGCAATTTATTGCCCTGGCCACATCTGCAGTCCTCATGCCTCCTTGCATCATGACTAAGGCACGTTCACACAGATGAGCAGGGACCATGGGCATCTTTCTTTTGGTGTTTTTCAGAGTCAGTAGAAAGGCCTCTTTAGTGTCCTAAGTTTTCATAACTGTGACCTTAATTGCCTACTGTCTGTAAGCTGTTAGTGTCTTAACGACCATTCCACAGGTGCATGTTCATTAATTGTTTATGGTTCATTGAACAAGCATAGGAAACAGTGTTTAAACCATTTACAATGAAGATCTGTGAAATTATTTGGATTTCCAATAATTATTAAGAGTTATCTTTAAAAGACAGGGTCCTGAAAAAGGAACGTTTATTTTTTTGCTGAGTTTATATAACATTCTTTTGATTGCAAGAATTTTGTATAATCATTTAAATAGAAAAACTCTTAAGTTTTGAATATGACGTGGTTTTGTGTATCAGTTCATAAACCACGTGCCATGGAAGTTGTACATAGAAAATCTCTTCCCAACTATTTTGCAATCAATATGGCACAGCTGTCAATTTTGATCCTTAATTCAGGGCTGGCAGACAAGTTCCTTACTTTCTCCCCCTTCCACTTGCCTCTTCCATTTTTGTGTTTCTTATAAATTAATTAAACTGACAAACTTTTGGTATGAGCCCAATAAAGATTGTGATGTTTTTCCTACATTATTAAAAGTATAATATGTTTTTAAATTGTGAAATTGTCCTCTGAACAGGAAAAAACATTATGTGAACACTTATGAGAAAATCTCAAATTGAACATTAAACGGGTTGAGTTCTCTGAATCAACGGGGCATTCCCAATGTTACACTGTTTGGACATTAAAGCCCACCTCCAGGAGTCTCCCTATAAAGTAGAACATTTACCAGACAACTGGTGGAAAAACATGGAAATGTAAAAAGAAAGGGAAAAACATGGCTAATTTCTGTCTAATGACATGCTAATATCGATGGACTTACTAAAAAGAAAATGTTTCAGCCTCCAGTATTTATGCTGTAGTAGTTTATGTGTCGGGGGGCTAGGGTAAGTTTGTTATATCTGGAGTACTTCTCCTGTCCTATCCGGTGTCCTGTGTGAATTTAAGTATGCTCTCTCTAATTCTCTCTTTCTCTCTTTCTTTCTCTCTCTCGGAGGACCTGAGCCCTAGGACCATGCCTCAGGACCACCTGACATGATGACTCCTTGCTGTCCCCAGTCCACCTGGCCGTGCTGCTGCTCCAGTTTCAACTGTTCTGCCTGTGATTATTATTATTTGACCATGCTGGTCATTTATGAACATTTGAACATCTTGGCCATGTTCTGTTACAATCTCCACCCGGCACAGCCAGAAGAGGACTGGCCAACCCACATAGCCTGGTTCCTCTCTAGGTTTCTTCCTAGGTTTTGGCCTTTCTAGGGAGTTTTTCCTAGCCACCGTGCTTCTACACCTGCATTGCTTGCTGTTTGGGGTTTTAGGCTGGGTTTCTGTACAGCACTTTGAGATATCAGCTGATGTACGAAGGGCTATATAAATACATTTGATTTGATTTGATGTAATCATATCAAGTCAAGTTCTGTAAGGCGAGGACACCTGTTGGGCAAATGATCCCATCTCCTGGACACAGCTGAAAACTCAGCCCAAAAGACAGACAAATGGAGAATTGAATCAACTTGGAAGAGAAATAGACTTGTCTTGCAGGAGGGAGAGAGGAGAGTAGGCATGACAAAGAGTTGTCAGTCTTGGACTGAAAGAGTACGAAACGGCCTCTGAACTATTCAGCATCGCAAAATGATCATCTTAATAGATCAATGATAATCTTTGTGTTTCTTTCCACTGTGTGTTTCTTAGCATAATAATACATCCTCTCTTTATAAATAAGTGTGGGTTTCTCTTGCTTTGACAAATGCTGTCTCTAAGACAATTAAAGACCTTACGTATACTTTAAGATTGTTGACATGAGAGTTTCAAGTTAATTGTTCTCTTTGAATAAAAATGCTTACTTGTGCCCTTACACAACGTTTAACTTGAAATGGTAGGCAGATTAATTGATTAATTAAGTCACCAATTATTAGACCCCACCTACAAGGGAAAGTACAGCAGGACACTGAGAGGAGGATGAGACTGATGGGCTAACAGCCTTGTTGTGCCAACATGGGATCACAGCAGGACACTAACAACATCCTTGTTGTGTCTATAGGGGATCACTGCAGGACACTAACACCAGCCTTGTTGTGCTTACAGGGGATCACAGCAGGACACTAACAGCAGCCTTGTTGTGCTTACAGGGGATCACAGGCTTGTGTCTATATGGGATCACAGCCTTGCTGTGTCTATAGGGGATCACAGCCATGTTGTGTCTATGGGGGATCACAGCCTTGTTGTTTCTATAGGGGATCAAAGCTTTGCTGTGTCTATAGGGGATCACAGCCTTGTGTCTACAGGGGATCACAGCCTTGCAGTGTCTATAGGGGATCACAGCCATGTTGTGTCTATAGGGGATCACAGCCTTGTTGTGTCTATAGGGGATCACAGCCATGTTGTGTCTATAGGGGATCACAGCCATGTTGTGTCTATAGGGGATCACAGCCATGTTGTGTCTATAGGGGATCAGAGCCATGTTGTGTCTATAGGGGATCACAGCCTTGGTGTGTCTATAGGGGATCACAGCCATGTGTCTACAGGGGATCACAGCCTTGCAGTGTCTATAGGGGATCACAGCCATGTTGTGTCTATAAGGGATCACAGCCTTGTTGTGTCTATAGGGGATCACAGCCATGTGTCTACAGGGGATCACAGCCTTGCAGTGTCTATAGGGGATCACAGCCATGTTGTGTCTATAAGGGATCACAGCCTTGTTGTGTCTATAGGAGATCTGTAACGGCAGATTTCCTCTTCATCTGAAGAGGAGTAAGGATCGGACCAAGATGCAGCGTGGTACGTGTTCATGACGATTTATTAAAAACGAACTGAACACTGAAATACAAAAACAACTAAATGAACGAAACGAAACAGTCCTGTCTGGTGACATACACACATAACACAAAGACAGAAAATAACTACCCACAAAACACAAAGGAAAACACGCTACCTAAATATGGTTCTCAATCAGGGACAATGATAGACAGCTGCCTCTGATTGAGAACCATATCAGGCTAAACACAGAAATAGAAAATATAGAAAAACTAACAGACTGCCCACCCCAATTCACGCCCTGACCATACTAAATAAAGACAAAACAAAGGAATAAAGGTCAGAACGTGACAGGATCACAGCCACGTGTCTATAGGGGATCACATAGGGGATCACAGCCATGTTGTGTCTATAGGGGATCACAGCCTTGTTGTGGCTATAGAGGATCAAAGCCTTGCTGTGTCTATAGGGGATCACAGCCTTGTGTATATAGGAGATCACAGCCTTGTGTCTATAGAAGATTACAGCCTTGTGTCTATAGGGGATCACAGCCTTGCTGTGTCTATAGGGGATCACAGCCTTGTTGTGTCAATAGGGGATCACAGCCATGTTGTGTCTATAGGGGATCACAGCAATGTTGTGTCTATAGGGGATTGTCTATAGGGAATCACAGCCATGTTGTGTCTATAGGGGATCACAGCCTTGTTGTGTCAATAGGGGATCACAGCCATGTTGTGTCTATAGGGGATCACAGCCATGTTGTGTCTGTAGGGGATTGTCTATAGGGAATCACAGCCATGTTGTGTCTATAGGGGATCACAGCCATGTTGTGTCTATAGGGGATTGTCTATAGGGAATCACAGCCATGTTGTGTCTATAGGGGATCACAGCCTTGTTGTGTCAATAGGGGATCACAGCCATGTTGTGTCTATAGGGGATCACAGCCATGTTGTGTCTATAGGGGATTGTCTATAGGGAATCACAGCCATGTTGTGTCTATAGGGGATCACAGCCGTGTTGTGTCTATAGGAGATCACAGCCATGTTGTGTCTATAGGGGATCACAGCCATGTTGTGTCTATAGGGGATCACAGCCATGTTGTGTCTATAGGGGATCACAGCCATGTTGTGTCTATAGGGGATCACAGCCGTGTTGTGTCTATAGGAGATCACAGCCATGTTGTGTCTATAGGGGATCACAGCCATGTTGTGTCTATAGGGGATCACAGCCATGTTGTGTCTATAGGGGATCACAGCCATGTTGTGTCTGTCTATAGGGGATCACAGCCATGTTGTGGCTATAGGGGATCACAGCCATGTTGTGTCTATAAGGGATCACAGCCATGTTGTGGCTATAGGGGATCACAGCCATGTTGTGGCTATAGGGGATCACAGCCGTGTTGTGTCTATAGGGGATCACAGCCATGTTGTGTCTATAGGGGATCACAGCCATGTTGTGTCTATAGGGGATCACAGCAGGGGATGTACAGTACAAAAGTAGCCTGGGTCACTGAGTCGCTGAACACAGAGAAGATCAGCAGCCCGAAGAGGAGTATCGCTTCTGCTTGCCATGATTGGCATGCTCTACAGAGGAACCAGCTTGAAAGGGTGTTCTATTTACTTTTGGGAGAAAGGGGGATAGAGGAAGAGGAGGGCTCATTGAAAATAAAAAATAATTGGGAAAGGAGACAATTAGGGACACAGGCTACCCTCTTTTGTTCAGAAGTTTGGGAGGAAATGAAGTCCAGAGCCATTAGAACTGTCTAGCAGTGTGGTAGATAGGCATACCATTACCAAGTAGGCTAAGGGGAGCTGGTAACATCACTGCTACATTTTACGTGGGTATGTACACTGACACACCAACTGGATGTGCTTAATAGTTTAGTTTACAACAAGTGGGTCAATTTGTTATTACAGAGAAAATGATAGTATTTTACTGCTGTAGCGCTGAACTGCTCCAGGATATATCTTACACTGTCACATCTCATTCCTAGCTTCAAGACCAGCACAGAGCAATGACAAGGCTTCCTGCAAACCAACTCATCTAACTACATGAAAGTCTAGTTGAATTATCCAACTACATTGAGCTTGTTAAATTACATTGGAGAAATGTTCTAGGATGGGATTTCACAATGCTGTCAAAAAGTAGCACTCAGAGAAGCAGGAACCACCAAAACTTTTGTCAAGAACCATTTTGTAGAGAAGCTACCTTAGATGAACTTTAGATACCTCAGATAAACTGGGAATCTTAGAATTGCTTTACTCAGCAACAATCAATGCTTTGACATTCAAAATGAGAAAACACTACAGCTCAACTGGAATCATCCCAATAACCAAAGACTACTGCAGTCATAAGTTCCTCGCTGACCTAATATCTAATATGTATAACTTGGTATCTCAAACATTTGAAATAATCTCTGATATCTCATAGATAATAATATTATTATTTGGTGGCCAGAACAGGCTTGATTAGCTTCTGCCTGTCAGTCATGGGGACTGCAGACTGTTGTTCCTTCTGTGATCTCCATGCCATCAATACCCCTGAAAACCTCAATCACAGCAGCTCTCTGCGGCATCATCTGGTGAGACTGCTGGGGACACTGCTGGAGAACTTGTAAACAAACAACTTCAAATACATTTTGATTTCATTCACCCAGCATCCCTGCGCTGTACACATTTTACAATGGATCCCTGCGCTGTACACATTTTACAATGGATTGCATTGTCCATATGTATATATATATATATATATATATATATATATATGTACCAAACTGATAAGTACCAAACATAATTCATGAATGATTTGGCAAGCTCTGATACGTGTCTCCTTAACGTGAGCTGCAGCCACTGAGAACTGTTATTGAGTAGCAATCAATCAGCTCGCCAGCTTCAGTTAACTGGCTGAAGGAGAAGAAGGAGACCTGGGCTCAGGAGAATGGCATCCTGGCATCACATCCCACCCCCATTATAACACTCCTCAAGCAGGCCTCTGCAACTCTGAAGGTGTAACAAGGGGAATGAAAGCTGATTCTCTGAAGGTGTACAAGGAAGGACAAGGGGAATGGACCTACCTCTGATGAGATCACATCTCACCTCCATTATCACACTCTTCAACAAGGTCTCTCCAGCTCTGGTGTTCAATGAAGGACAAGGGGAATATGGGAATGGACCTATCTCTGTGCAAGTGTACCAGGACAAGGAGAATGGACCTGCCTCTGTGAAGGTGTACCAGCCCAGGACAGGGAGAATGGACCTATCTCTGTGCAAGTGTACCAGGACAAGGGGAATGGACCTGCCTCTGTGAAGGTGTACCAGCCCAGGACAAGGAGAATGGACCTCTCTCTGTGCAAGTGTACCAGGACAAGGGGAATGGACCTACCTCTGTGAAAGTCTACCAGGACAGGGGGAATGGACCTGCCTCTGTGAAGGTGTACCAGCCCAGGACAAGGAGAATGGACCTATCTCTGTCCAAGTGTACCAGGACAAGGAGAATGGACCTACCTCTGTGAAGGTGTACCAGCCCAGGACAAGGAGAATGGACCTATCTCTGTCCAAGTGTACCAGAACAAGGAGAATGGACCTACCTCTGTGAAGGTGTACCAGCCCAGGACAAGGAGAATGGACCTATCTTTGTGCAAGTGTACCAGGACAGGGGGAATGGACAGGGCTTTATTCCTGAGACATTTAATAATGAGAGCATCGCTGGCAGGCCTACGGGGATCTATTTGAAACACAGTACGTTGCTGCTGCTGCTACTGCTAATGTAAAGTGACACATCGGAGGAAGACATGCTCTTAGATTAGTTGCACCAAATGAGCATGCCTTCACATTGATGACAATAGAGCTATTGAAGAGCTATATAGCTATTCTGTCGTTGTCAGAAATTTAAAGGCTTCTCCTGAGCTATTAATACAGTTCATATGTTTCAAGTGAAAGTGAAATTGGGTTGAAAAGGAAACTTTACAACAAATTATATCATTATGTCCCAAGAGAAGTTTATATAATAATGTAATAATATTAAAGTTTATACTTGTCACGCCCTGACCTTAGAGCTTTTTATGCGTCTATTTTGGTTTGGTCAGGGTGTGATTTGAGTGGGCATTCTATGTTCCCTTTTCTATGTTTTTGTATTTCTTTGTTTTGGCCGGGTATGGTTCTCAATCAGGGACAGCTGTCTATCGTTGTCTCTGATTGGGAACCATACTTAGGTAGCTTTTTCCCACTGGGTTTTTGTGGGTAGTTGTTCTCTGTATAGTTTGGTTTCCTTACAGAACTGTTCGTTTTCCTCTTTGTTATTTTTGTTCAAGTGTTCTGATTGAATAAATATCATGAACACGTACCACGTTGCACTTTGGTCCAGTCATTTACAGGAAGAGGATTATTACAATACTGGATATTTTTATATAGATTAGGTCTCCAATAGGATCACATATTCATGTCTTTCTGAATCAGCACTTTATATAATAGAAAATAAATGTTCAGCTTGTGACAGACAGACAGAGAGGGAGGCAGACAGACAGACAGACAGACAGACAGACAGGCAGGCAGGCAGGGAGGCAGGCAGGCAGGGAGGCAGGCAGACAGGGAGGGAGGCAGACGGACAGATGGACGGACGGACGGACGGGCAGGCAGGCAGACAGACAGACAGACAGACAGACAGACAGGCAGGCAGGCAGGCAGGCAGGCAGACAGACAGACAGACAGACAGACAGACAGACAGACAGACAGACAGACAGGCAGACAGGCAGACAGGCAGGGAGGCAGCAGTGTATTTATATTGAGAAGAGATATTTGGCTGAGTCTGAGCTGCAGTGTTTCACACAGTCCGCCAGAGGACAGAACAGTCTTTTTCATTCCGTTCACACAGTCCGTCTGTCTGCAGCCTTACAACACAGTGAGCTCACAACACAGTCCACAGAGAGACAAACCACACTGGGAGGGAATAACACTACACTCTCCTCTGGTTAGGTATGTTGCTCTGAGGACAAGGGTCCTCGTCTGACCTCACAGAGATGTCAAGGTGGGCCGTCAAGGGCATCAACACACATTAGCCCTGTCCAGGATCAACCCCTAGGCATAATCAAATGGACACCCGGACTATTTACATTGACCCCGCCCACCTCCTTTGTTTTTACACTGTTGCTACTCGCTGTTTAATATCTATGCAAATTCACTTTACAAATGACCTTGACTAACCTGTAGCCCCGCGCATTGTATATAGCCTCGTTATTGTTATGTACATTTCTTGTTACTTTTTGATTGATTAAATTTTTGTTCATTTATTTTGTTAATATTTCCTTAACTCTATTTCTTGAACTGCATTTCAAGATGTATGTAAGTAAGCATGTATGTAAGTAAGCATTTCACAGTAAGGCCTCTCTACCAGACCTCTGACTCATTCCCCTCTCATTCGCCCCCACCTCACAGTAGAAGCATCAAACAAGGTTCTAAAGACTGTTGACATCTAGTGGAAGCCTTGGGAAGTACAATTTGACCCCATAGACACTGTGTATTCAATAGGGAATGAGTTGAAAAACTACAAACCTCAGATTTCCCACTTCCTGGTTGGATTTTTTCTCAGGTTTTTGCCTGCCATATGAGTTCTGTTATACTCACTGACATAATTCAAACAGTTTTAGAAACTTTAGAGGGTTTTCTATCCGAATCTACTAATAATATGCATATATTAGCAACTGGGCCTGAGTAGCAGACAGTTTACTCTGGGCACCTTATTCATCCAAGCTACTCAATACTGCCCCCAGCCATAACAAGTTAAGGACTTGTAAGTATGCATTTCACAGTAAGGTTGTATTCGGCGCATGTAAAAATACAATTAGATTTTACTTTGAGCGTTTCCCTGCCTGGAGTGTCAAATTGGCAGGGTTTGCCGTTATGGGAATATTCTATTGGTCCATTAAGCCAGGCAAACTCAACCAAGCACAGATAAAGTATGTGAAATAGTTTTGAATAGTATTTTAACGCAGGTCTGATGCACTGCCCAGCTGTTCCACAGCTATGCCAATGTGAATGGGATCTTTCTCTACAGGCACAGCCACAGACAGCCCCAAAGGCAAGGCCTGATCACATGACCCATGTAGGACCACATGCCAGCTTCCCCTTCTGGTTGCATTAGAATGTGCTAAAAAAGAGGGAGACTCAAAAACACGTCTAAACTGTGCCAGTCCAGACACAATAAACAAACACATCAGAAACCACAGCTATAGAAAATAGCCAGAAGGCTACAATTAACTCTGGATCCCTAACCCTAAATAGCACCAGCTAAACTGTGTCAATAGAAACACAAACAGTAACTCCATAGCCATAGAAAAGAACCGGAAGGCATTCATTTAAATAGCTGGGCAGAATCAGGACGATAGAACAATGACACTGTGATGGATCTTCCACAGAGCTAAAACACTATTTCCCATTATAACAGGGTACTAGGAAGGCACAGTTGCAATTATTGGGGCATGGAGATGGAGTCCATCCTTTGGAGGTGAAAAGTTCTCTCTCTCATTTCAGAGATGGTAGAGATGGTAACACACTTTCCTTCAATAATTTACATCTTATAACGAGGTAAATTGTGCAGTGATATAGGCTACTTTATTATCATTACACAGTCAGAAACTAGAACTTGGAACTCAATTGATTCCAGGTGCCTGATTCCCTGTGGTAAATTGATTCCCCTGGTACTGTATTCTAAAAGAGTCCCATGGGAAGGGAAGAGAAAACAGGGTGCCTGCCTCCCTTACTTCACTAACCCTGACCTTGTGAGATATACATTGCGGAGGCTTAATCAAGCTAGTCGACTTGACTACTTTCTTATGCCATTCTCTCTGGCACCAAAAGTTTTTAAAAAGTGTTGATAGGGGACAGAATGAGGTCGGATCATCACATAATTGGCATATATTTTACTCTTACAGAATTTCCACGTGGGTGAGGAAATTAGAAATGTAATCAAAGCCTACTAGATGATAAATTGTTTAGAACTAGAATTTATAACTGACTTTTTCAGGTACAGCAGATCCCCTTACTGTATGGGACACTTTTAAATGTGCCTTTAGAGGCCATGCAATTCAGTACTCATCAATAAAACAAAAGAAATTTAGATCAAAAGAGACATATTAACAAAGGAAATTGAAGGAATAACAGTACAGTTAGATAGCAATAAAAACGGTACTATAGAGGCACAGAATAAGTTAGAGGAAAAACAAAAATAAATGTAGGAACTTATTCAAGAAAGATCCAGTGTAATATATTATAAAAATAAAGCGAACTGGATGGAATATGGGAAAAATTCACCAAATAATTTTTCGATCTTCAGTATAAAAAGGCTACCAAAAATTTTTATTGAAACTTGTTACAAATGATGGAGTCACGCATGATTCACCGAATAATATTTTGAAAGAGGAAATAAAGTACTTTAAGAATATATTTTCATTTCAGTCTCCTCCAACTGAAGCTAATTGTATGGATTTTTTTCCTAATAATAATGTATAATTAACATCTGTACAGAAAGAAAGAAAGCCTTTAAGGCTGGGCTGGATGGCATACCACTGGTATGTCATGGAAATTTCCTGTATTTACCAAATCATGAGAGCAAACCACACACAAGTCAGAGTTATCACAAAGTCCATTTTTAATTATATGAGCTCCATCACAACCCTGTGACTCTCAGATCAATTCAGTGTCTATAAATGAATTCTCTGAGAGTACCTTACACATTGCAACTGAGATCCTTTATAGCAAAGACACACATAGCCAGACAGCATAGGCATAATTTATCGTTCAGCTTTGTCTCCTAAACTATGTTCTTTTCTCAAACTCAGAACCATAAAACAAATCCTCATATCAACAGGCATATATCACATCCACCCTATCTTGACAAGATCACAGAGTGGCACACAGACATTGAGGAGCCAAGAGATACACGCTTGACCTCTCCCCTCTCTGTGGCCCAAGTAACTTAGTCTTGGCAGAGAACAGATGACTGCAAACCCGGCCACAGTATTATACAAAAATAAACATTCTGATGAGAAGTAACTTACAAACATATGATGAATATAAAACATCTTACCTATGTTACCAACTAATTCTGATTATTCCCCAACAGTATACAAAACCTTTTTTGATATACTCAGAGGACCATTATTAGCATGTTTTAACCACTCCAATATAAATGGTAGATTATCAGACACGCAACAAGAAGGTCTGATATCATTATTACTGAAACAGGACCCAAGTGGTATGTATAAAGATCCAGTCCATTTAAAAAATTGGAGACCTCTTACACTTCAGTGTTGTGAAGCAAAAATCCTAGCAAAATGCTTGGCACATAGAATTAAAAAAGTATTGTCAGATATTATTCATCCTAATCATTATTCATCCTAATCAGTACATGGACGATACATTGGAGATAATATAAGACAAGTACTGGAAACAATAGAATACTATGAAATATCAGGGACACCAGGCCTGGTTTTCATAGCTGATTTTGAAAAAGCTTTTGATAAAGTATGACCGGAGTTTATATATAAATGCCTAGAATATTTAGATTTTGTGAAATCTCATATAAAATGGGTTAAAGTTATATATAGTAACCCTAGGTGTAAAATAGTAAATAATGGCTACATCTCAGGAAGTTTTAAACTAGCTAGAGGGGTAAAAAAAAAGGTTGTTCACTGTCGGCATATCTATTTATTATTGCCATTGAAATGTTAGCTGTTAAGATGAGATCAAACAATAATATTAACAGATTAGAAATCCGTGGCTTAAAAACAAAGGTGTCATTGTACGCTGATGATTCATGTTTTCTTTCAAAACCACAATTAGAATCTCTCCTCGGCCTCATAGAGGATCTGTAGACTTTTGCTATGCTCTCTGGATAAAAACCAAATTATGATATTACGTATTGGATCACAAAAAAAAAGCAACATTTTACATTACCGTGTAGTTTACCAATTAAATGGTCTGACGGAGATGTGGACATACTCGGTAGACAAATCCCAAAAGAAAGAAATGATCTCACTCCAATAAATTGTAATAGAAAGTTAGCAAAAATAGATAAGATCTTGCTACCATGGAAAGGAAAATACCTGTCTATTTGTGGAAAAATCACCCTGATTAACTCTTTAGTCATATCACATTTCACCTATTTGCTTATGGTTTTGCCTACACCTAGTGACCTGATTTTTAAATTATATGAACAAGAAATATTCAATTTTATTTGGAATGGCAAGCCAGACAAAAGTAAAGGGACTATTTATATAACGAATATGAATTCGGTGGGCATGTCACGAATCCCGCCGAAGATGGTGCCTCTTCCTGATCGGGCGGCGCTCGGTGGTCATCGTCGTCTGCCTACTAGCTGCCACCGATCCCCTTTTCTGTTTTATTTAGTGTTGTCTGATTAGTTTCACCTGTGTCTTGTTTGGGTTTTTGTTTTGGGCTATTTAAACCCGGTAGGCCCGCCGGCTTTTGTGCGGGCTTGTTTTTCTGTTATTGGTGTGTGTATATTTTGTGGATTCTATTTTCCGAACAGTTTCGTCCTGTTTGGTTGGACTGGGTGTGGCGTTGACTGACTCTGTTGTTTGGAAATAAATATCCACGTATCGAACTACCTTGCTCTCTGCGTCTGACTCCTCCACCCACTACTTCTAGAAGTCATAACAGGGCAGAAATAATTCAATATTAAAGCATTAGACCTCTCACTAAAGGCATCAGTCATACAAAAGTTATACTGAAATCCAAACTGGTTCTCTAGTAAATTGGTAGGAATGTCTCATCCTATGTTCAAGAATGGCCATTTTGCCTTTATTCAGATTTCACCTGCTCACTTTCGGTTGTTTGAAAAGGAAATAATATACAAAATATCATTATTTTTTAAACAAGTTTTTTAAACAAAAACCTGAGAGCTGTGCCATATAAATTGCAAAATAGTTGGGAAGAGATTTTCGGTGAACCCATTCCATGGCACATGGTTTATGAACTGATACGCTAAACAAAGCCGGATTCAAAACTAAATTTAAATTACACTACAAAATTCTTGCAACCAATAGAATGTTATATATATATGGGGGATACAATCTTCCCAGCTCTGCCGATTTTGCTGTGAAAAGGCAGAGTCATTAGATCATTTATTTTGGTATTGTCCATATGTAGCTCGTTTTTGGTCACAGGTCCAGGAATGGCAAAATAATTGCAACATTTGCCTAGAACTAACGCTGCAGATAGCAATACTGGGTGATTTGAAAAGCCATAGTCAATCAATCAATCAATAATATAATTATTATTTTAGCAAAAAAATATATTTTTTATTTACAATCTGTAGAAGCTATGAGAATAGAAAGGTTCAGTACTTTTGTGAAGCATCACAGCACAGTTGAAAAATAAACGGCAAATAGAAATCCAAACTGGATGGTGTTCAGAGATGGGGTGGTTGAAAGGAGCTGAAGGGTGGGACGAATGACAAGAAAACCAATGTAAAACATACAGGGTCTGTAAAATGTATACAGTTGAAGTCAGAAGTCTACATACACCTTAGCCAAATATATTTAAACTCAGTTTTTCACAATTCCTGATATTTAATCCTTGTAAAAATTCCCTGTCTTAGGTCAGTTAGGATCACCACTTTATTTTAAGAATGTGAAATGTCAGAATAATAGTGAGAATGATTTTTTTCAGTTTTTATTTCTTTCATTACATTCCCAGTGGGTCAGAAGTTTAGATGCACTCAATTTGTATTGGGTAGAAATTGCCTTTAAATTGTTTAACTTGGGTCAAACGCTTTGGCCCATTCCTCCTGACAGAGCTGGTGTAACTGAGTCAGGTTTGTAGGCCTCCTTGCTCGCACACTCTTTTTCAGTTCTGCCCACAAATTTTCAATGGGATTGAGACCAGGCCTTTGTGATGGCCACTCCAATACCTTGACTTTGTTGTCCTTAATAAGCCATTTTGCCACAACTTTGGAAGTATGCTTGGGTTCATTGTCCATTTGGAAGACCCATTTGCGACCAAGCTTAAACTTCCTGACTGATGTCTTTAGATGTTGCTTCAATATATCCACATAATTTTACTTCCTCATGATGCCATCTATTTTGTGAAATGCACCAGTCCCTCCTGCAGCAAAGCCCCCCCACAACATGATGCTGCCACCCCCGTGCTTCACGGTTGGGATGGTGTTCTTCGGCTTGCAAGCGTCTCCCTTTTTCCTCCAAACATAACGATGGTCATTATGACCAAACAATTATATTTTTGTTTCATCAGACCAGAGGACATTTCTCCAAAAAGTATGATCTTTGTCCCCATGTGCAGTTGCAAACCGTAGTCTTTTTTATGGCGGTTTAGGAGCAGTGGCTTGTTCCTTGCTAAGCGGCCTTTCAGGTCATGTTGATATAGAACTCATTTTACTGTGGATATAGATACTTTTGTACCTGTTTCCTCCAGCATCTTCGCAAGGTCCTTTGCTGTTGTTCTGGGATTGATTTGCACTTTTTGCACCAAAGTACATTCATCTCTAGGAGACAGAACGCGTCTCCTTCCTGAGTGGTATGACAGCTGCTAGGTCCCATGGTGTTTATACTTGCGTACTATTGTTAGTACAGATGAACGTGGTACCTTCAGGCATTTGGAAATTGCTCCCAAGGATGAACCAGACTTATGGAGGTCTACAAATAAATCTGAGGTCTTGGCTGATTTCTTTTGATTTTCCCATGATGTCAAGCAAAGAGGCACTGAGTTTGAAGGTAGGACTTGAAATACATCCACAGGTACACCTCCAATTGACTCAAATTATGTCAATTAGCCTATCAGAAGCTTCTAAAGCCATGACATCATTTTCTGGAATTTTCCAAGCTGTTTAAAGACACAGTCAACTTAGTGTATGTAAACTTCTGACCCACTGGAATTGTAATACAGTGAATTATCGGTCAAATAAGTCAAATATAAGTCTGTAAACAATTGTTGGAAAAATTACTTGTGTCATGCACAAATGTCCGAACCCATTTGCCAAAACTGTAGTTTGTTAACAAGAAATTTGTGGAGTGTTTGAAAAACGAGTTTTAATGACTCCAACATAGGTGTATGTAATCTTCCGACTTTACACGACTTTACACGATTTTTTAAAATCTTTTTTTTTAAAGAGCAGAGCAATGTTCGGTGCAATTTGTGCCATAGAAAGGTGGCTACCAAGTCTGGTAATACAACAAACCTTTTTCCCCATCTGAAGCAAAATCACTCTTTGGAACACGAAAGTTTGAGTTTGCTTCTCGGTATTGATAAACCCCTCAAGCACCAGCCAATCTAGAGATGTTCATCCGAAGCAGTCAACACTGTCAGCGTTTATGCCCTACGAGCAAACATCGAAAATACACAAAGACATCACAAATTATTTTATGCAATGCATTGCTAAGGACATGCTACCAATTAGCACAGTCGAAAAGGAAGGTTTCAAGAGGCTTATCGATTTAATTGACCCCAGGTATGTACTCCCTGACCGCAAAGATTTCTGTCACACCGCACTGCCTAAACGCTACGCCGAGTGCCGGGAAAAAGTTGAAGAAAAGCTCAAGACAGATTTGACATATTTTGCTACTAATACCGATCTGTGGTCTAGTCACACGTCAGAGCCTTATATTAGCCTCAATATCCACTATATTGACAAAGGATGGAATCTTAGAAATAAATGCCTTCAAACATCATACTTTCCCGACGACCACACGGGGATCTATAGCAGGGCTGAAGGGCTTATAGCAGAGGGGCTCATAGCAGAGGGGCTTATAGCAGAGGGGCTCATAGCAGAGGGGCTTATAGCAGAGGGGCTCATAGCAGAGGGGCTTATAGCAGAGGGGCTCATAGCAGAGGGGCTTATAGCAGAGGGGCTCATAGCAGAGGGGCTTATAGCAGAGGGGCTCATAGCAGAGGGGCTTATAGCAGAGGGGCTCATAGCAGAGGGGCTTATAGCAGAGGGGCTTATAGCAGAGGGGCTCATAGCAGAGGGGCTTATAGCAGAGGGGCTCATAGCAGAGGGGCTTATAGCAGAGGGGCTCATAGCAGAGGGGCTTATAGCAGAGGGGCTCATAGCAGAGGGGCTTATAGCAGAGGGGCTCATAGCAGAGGGGCTTATAGCAGAGGGGCTCATAGCAGAGGGGCTTATAGCAGAGGGGCTCATAGCAGAGGGGCTTATAGCAGAGGGGCTCATAGCAGAGGGGCTTATAGCAGAGGGGCTCATAGCAGAGGGGCTTATAGCAGAGGGGCTCATAGCAGAGGGGCTCATAGCAGAGGGGCTTATAGCAGAGGGGCTCATAGCAGAGGGGCTTATAGCAGAGGGGCTCATAGCAGAGGGGCTTATAGCAGAGGGGCTCATAGCAGAGGGGCTCATAGCAGAGGGGCTTATAGCAGAGGGGCTTATAGCAGAGGGGCTCATAGCAGAGGGGCTTATAGCAGAGGGGCTCATAGCAGAGGGGCTTATAGCAGAGGGGCTCATAGCAGAGGGGCTATAGCAGAGGGGCTCATAGCAGAGGGGCTTATAGCAGAGGGGCTCATAGCAGAGGGGCTTATAGCAGAGGGGCTCATAGCAGAGGGGCTTATAGCAGAGGGGCTCATAGCAGAGGGGCTTATAGCAGAGGGGCTCATAGCAGAGGGGCTTATAGCAGAGGGGCTCATAGCAGAGGGGCTTATAGCAGAGGGGCTCATAGCAGAGGGGCTTATAGCAGAGGGGCTCATAGCAGAGGGGCTTATAGCAGAGGGGCTCATAGCAGAGGGGCTTATAGCAGAGGGGCTCATAGCAGAGGGGCTTATAGCAGAGGGGCTCATAGCAGAGGGGCTTATAGCAGAGGGGCTCATAGCAGAGGGGCTTATAGCAGAGGGGCTCATAGCAGAGGGGCTTATAGCAGAGGGGCTCATAGCAGAGGGGCTTATAGCAGAGGGGCTCATAGCAGAGGGGCTTATAGCAGAGGGGCTCATAGCAGAGGGGCTCATAGCAGAGGGGCTTATAGCAGAGGGGCTCATAGCAGAGGGGCTTATAGCAGAGGGGCTTATAGCAGAGGGGCTTATAGCAGAGGGGCTCATAGCAGAGGGGCTCATAGCAGAGGGGCTTATAGCAGAGGGGCTTATAGCAGAGGGGCTTATAGCAGAGGGGCTCATAGCAGAGGGGCTTATAGCAGAGGGGCTCATAGCAGAGGGGCTTATAGCAGAGGGGCTCATAGCAGAGGGGCTTATAGCAGAGGGGCTCATAGCAGAGGGGCTTATAGCAGAGGGGCTCATAGCAGAGGGGCTTATAGCAGAGGGGCTCATAGCAGAGGGGCTCATAGCAGAGGGGCTCATTTTATTAACATTTTATTAAAATCTCTTGATTTCTCTTAGAGAGAGTGGGTAGAGACAAACGGGTGGATCGAGCAATTGGAGAGTATAAGAACGTGGTAGGTGCCTTTTCCTATTGGTGGAAAAGAAGAGAGACCTGGCAGTTGCTCAAAAAGAACACAACCTACCCCAGCACAAGTTGGTGACAGAGTCACCTACCAGGTGGGGATCAGGTCAAAACATGGTGCAAAGAGGAGCAGGAGAAAGACATTTCACAGGTCTTGTCCAGTGACAAGAAGACCCGGCACTGAGCTCCCACCTATACAAATATAGATGTTCTTGAGTCCCTCAACCAGGCATTGACCCCACTCCTAGGCCTTTCCAACAGCCTATTAACTGACAATGTAGGCTGGTAATTCATCCTCAACAGCATCCTGTATCTCTCCACTATAGGAATATCAAACCAAATATCAATAACACCTTGGTTCAACAAGCCATGGACTAATCCAAAGACAACCAGGTTAACCTTTACTCACTTACTCTCTCTCTCTCCCTGACTCTCTCTCTCTCTCCCTCTCTTTCCCCCCTCTCTCTCCCTGACTCTCTCTCCCTGACTCTCTCTCTCTCCCTGACTCTCTCTCCCTCTCTTTCCCCCCTCTCTCTCCCTGACTCTCTCTCTCTCTCCCTCTCTTTCCCCCCTCTCTCTCCCTGACTCTCTATCTCTCCCTGACTCTCTGTCTCCCCCCTCCCTCCCTCGCTCTCTGAACAGAAGCAGTGTCGATCAGGTAAGTAATTGCCTTTTAAATCCATTCCCATCCCATAGGCTATTGAACCAGGCAGGTTAGCTTTGAGGCCTTATGGCCTTTTCCATGGACATGGTGCATCTCCAGAGAGCCTGTCCTCATCCACAGAGTAATGAGGTTTGGAGGTGATTTACTGATGAGCTCAGATGCCAATTGAAGGTAGTGTCAGTGATGAATAATGCTCACCTAAGCAGACTGATCAGACACCGGCCAATCATGATCACTTGAGCAGAGGGTCCAATCACAATCACCTAAGCAGTCCCATCAGACAGTGAATCAGGGTTAACTAAGTAGCCTCATCAGACAGACAGAGGACAGATTGACACAATGATTATTTTCATGGTAGTTACAACTCACACTAGAGCAAATCAATGATCTATCTATCCATCCCCCACACAGGCAGACGGTAAGGTGTTGTAAGTGAGATGGGATGTCACCATTTGAATTATTAGCTTGGCACCAGACCCTGCCCTTTTATTCTACAGTATGAAATATATAGGCTTGTTGTTGGAATCTGTTGATGAAATATACTGGTAGGTGAGCGTGCCTGAGTCATAACCAGAAATGATCATGTATAGCCTTCACTACATGACCATAAGAGTATCCAATCAATTCCTGCTATGTTGTTTGATACATTATTCTCCATGTCTTGATGAGGCAATTACTGCACATTCTATGTCTCTGCTAAAAATCTTAGTCTGTCACCACCCCAAGGCATTTTTATCTCAAATAAGTTGTACTCAAAGTCAATGACAAGTCATTATTACTTCAAATGTTTATGTGGTAAGTCACACCAAGTAAATGGTTTAAAGATATGAAAACAAATGAACTTTTCCCAGCATGCTCTACTGCAACTAGATTTTTGGAATTGTTTTTAATATCTGTGTTTTTGCATGTACAGTATATTGACGATTTATGAAATATACGCTACACAAAGACATATTTTTTCTAAACTAATCCAATCATTTAATTTTTGCACCCGTTACTGAAATGGTTGTTCCAGTTTAAATGGCTTAGTTTGTTTCCTCCCACTGTTCTTAACCCTGGCAGTTAGTATGAATGTAGGTTGCAGGTGAATACACATTTCAACTGTTGGATAGCCTAAAGCTGGCTAGATTCCAACAGGAATTACACATCACTTTGCAAGGAACATAATGTGATTTACAGTTAGGGTTGCAAAATTTGGTTCCATTTCCCAGGTTTTCTAGAAATCCTGGTTGGAAGACTACTGACATTCTTTGGGGAAAAGTTTGTGGAATTTTGCAACCCTACTTGCAGGCCTGATGTGTCCTGTAAACTACGAGTTTCAGGCCACTGTATAAGGTCCTATGATATATGTAATGGTTCAATTATATTGATAATATTCGCCTAGGAACTCACTTGGTGAAGGCCACAGGACTGAAAATGAACGAATTCAACAACCATATCTCTGTCACTAACAAATATAGTCATGGGTGGTGGTAACTCTACAATTCATTCGAAAAAGGCACACTTGGAAATTATTGGAGGCGTGGCTTAGTGGGGGCGTTAAATTTAATTATAAACTGTGTGGTTCGAGCCCTGAATGCTGATTGGCTGAAAGCCGTGGTATATGAGATCGCATACCACGGGTATGACAAAACATGTATTTATACTGCTCTAATTCCATTGGAAACCAGTTTATAATAGCAATAAGGCACCTCCGGGGTTTGTGGTATATGGCCAATATACCACGGCTAAGGGCTGTATCCAGTCAATCCGTATATTGGCCATATAGCACACCCCTTTGTGCGTTATTGCTTAAGTATACCTTAAAACTGCATTGGTTTTACTCATATGAAGGTAGTACTGCTCACTTCAGCTTTTTAAGATTCTTAACAATTTCTTAACAACTTATCTGGTTTTATAGTGCATGATGAGACACTAATCTTTGCCTTTCAGGATAGGAGAATAACACTGCGTGATGTGAATAGTCTGAAAAGCCTGAATATATTAATGTAAAGTGAGCTGCTTTCTCTGTGTCTCGAACATCTCTCATTCAGACTAAAAGCCCAACATATCAGCAGATGCTTTACTGTTGCTGATACTGTGGATGAAAGAGTGGACATTGAAACTCTAGAAGGGATGAGAGACAGATGAGAGAAGGGATGAGCTGCCAGTCTGGCCCTGGTACACACAGCTCTCTCTCATACCAATGATGCCCTGCCAAGCCTAACACGCCTGGCAATCTACCAGTGCCACCTAACTCTCAAAATCGATCCAATATAATACCCTCAAGAGGTTTGTTTCATCCATATCACCTCATCTCTAACACAATGGGCTCTATTTTCGGCTGGCTTTAAGGAGGCATAAGTGTCAAGCGCACCTTCGTTTAGAATTTAGTCATGTTAAAACTGGGGCACAGGTATTTTCCACCCCTTACGCCAGGTTCAGCAATTTACCTGTCTAACTTCAGCTCGCTGGCATCGAGGTGGGAGGGGTGGCAATATTTGAGGTGTGTACTTAAAAACAAGTGCAAAAGAAATCATTTCATGCAGCATTAAAGGAATAGTTCACTATTTTACAACTTGACGTTACGGTTAGATGGTTCACCCTGAAAGTAGTCTATGGGCCAGGAGAAACTGTAATCCACGATTCAGTTTTCTTTACACAGCCATTACAAACTTTAGCTGACTTTAGCCACCACTAGCTAAAAATCAATGGGAGTGATGGGGGCATGGGAGCATGTTGTTGTTTTGTATAGCCAAATCACCTTTAAGTAACATCAAACCAGATATGGAATTGATTTCAGGTGATTTGGACATTGTTTATTGTTATTATTTATTTATTATTATCTATTATTTATTTTATTCTTTGTCCTAAAAAACCTATAGCGCTCCCGCCGGCGCTAAGATGTACCATTGTGTTAGGTTTGTTCAAATAGAGCCCACGCAGTCAAACGGGAACCTCACCGCAACATTGCTACAGTACAAGCAGACTGAAAGGAAATAGATGAAGAGACAGGAGAATAACCACAGCATTGTTACTAGAAGACTGAATGGAAATTGATGAAGAGACAGGAGAATAACCACAGCCTTGTTACTAGAAGACTGGATGGAAATAGATGAAGAGACAGGAGAATAACCACAGCCTTGTTACTAGAAGACTGGATGGAAATAGATGAAGAGACAGGAGAATAACCACAGCCTTGTTACTAGAAGACTGGATGGAAAGAGATGAAGAGACAGGAGAATAACCACAGCCTTGTTACTAGAAGACTGAATGGAAATAGATGAAGAGACAGGAGAATAACCACAGCCTTGTTACTAGAAGACTGATGGAAATAGATGAAGAGACAGGAGAATAACCACAGCCTTACTAGAAGACTGAATGGAAATAGATGAAGAGACAGGAGAATAACCACAGCCTTGTTACTAGAAGACTGAATGGAAATAGATGAAGAGACAGGAGAATAACCACAGCCTTGTTACTAGAAGACTGAATGGAAATAGATGAAGAGACAGGAGAATAACCACAGCCTTGTTATTAGAAGACTGAATGGAAATAGATGAAGAGACAGGAGAATAACCACAGCCTTGTTACTAGAAGACTGAATGGAAATAGATGAAGAGACAGGAGAATAACCACAGCCTTGTTATTAGAAGACTGAATGGAAATAGATGAAGAGACAGGAGAATAACCACAGCCTTGTTACTAGAAGACTGAATGGAAATAGATGAAGAGACAGGAGAATAACCACAGCCTTGTTACTAGAAGACTGGATGGAAATAGATGAAGAGACAGGAGAATAACCACAGCCTTGTTACTAGAAGACTGGATGGAAAAAGATGAAGAGACAGGAGAATAACCACAGCCTTGTTATTAGAAGACTGAATGGAAATAGATGAAGAGACAGGAGAATAACCACAGCCTTGTTATTAGAAGACTGAATGGAAATAGATGAAGAGACAGGAGAATAACCACAGCCTTGTTATTAGAAGACTGGATGGAAATAGATGAAGAGACAGGAGAATAACCACAGCCTTGTTATTAGAAGACTGGATGGAAATAGATGAAGAGACAGGAGAATAACCACAGCATTGTTATTAGAAGACTAGATGGAAATAGATGAAGAGACAGGAGAATAACCACAGCCTTGTTATTAGAAGACTGATGGAAATAGATGAAGAGACAGGAGAATAACCACAGCCTTGTTATTAGAAGACTAGATGGAAATAGATGAAGAGACAGGAGAATAACCACAGCCTTGTTATTAGAAGACTGAATGGAAATAGATGAAGAGACAGGAGAATAACCACATCCTTGTTATTAGAAGACTGGATGGAAATAGATGAAGAGACAGGAGAATAACCACAGCCTTGTTACTAAAAGACTGGATGGAAATAGATGAAGAGACAGGAAAGTTGTCTAACCTAACCCCAACATTACAATACATGCATGGAAGTGCATGAGGACAGAGACAGAGGAGTAACTGCAGAATACCAGCAGCCTGAAAAGAGGTGGATGAAGAGGAGACAGAGTCTAACCTAACCCCAACACACCTACCAGCAGCCTGAAAGGAAGTGGATGAAGAGGAGACAGAGTCTAACCTAGCCCCAACACACCTACCAGCAGCCTGAAAGGAAGTGGATGAAGAGGAGACAGAGTCTAACCTAACCCCAACACACCTACCAGCAAACTGAATGGAGGTGGATGAAGAGGAGACAGAGTCTAACCTAACCCCAACACTCCTACCAGCAAACTGAAAGGAGGTGGATGAAGAGGAGACAGAGTCTAACCTAACCCCAACACTCCTACCAGCAAACTGAATGGAGGTGGATGAAGAGGAGACAGAGTCTAACCTAACCCCAACACTACTACCAGCAAACTGAATGGAGGTGGATGAAGAGGAGATAGTAAGGAGAGTTAATTAATATGTCTGGGTTATGGTTCATTAGGACAGATCCTGTCTAATCAGGTTAACATACCTCCTCATTAGAGATGACTGTAACAGATAAGTTCACCTGCAGGCTGTATCACGATGGCCCTCCACTATTCCCTACATCAACATGATACATGAACATGAAATCCCCCCATACTAACCCCGATACCACTAAGCAGATGCTTTTATTCATCATACATTTTTGTGTGATCCTCTGGGAATTGAACCCACGATATTGGCGTTGCTAATACCTTTTTTACCAGCTGAGGCACACATACCAGGATGAATATTTGACTGGTTTGACACAGAGGTATCTCTCTCTGTTCAGAATGAAGCAGTCATGTCTGCTCTTGACTGGCAGGTGGAGGGTGACTTGCTTTATCAAGATAAATGACTGCTGGTGATTGACACTATTACAGGATGACTGACAACCGTATTAGTGATATTGTTGATATCTCTGACACATATGTGAGATGTCTATGATCTCTCATTAATCTCTCTCTGCTGTTTGTACTGAAAGCTACAGTATTTATGGGAGCAATCCGCTCCCTGTATCGGTAATTGTTATAAAATAACATTCGTATTTGAGTTAATAAATTGCTTTGCTATATGGGACTAGTGGAACGATTTGAAATAAATTGGATTTAAAAAGAGATTGGAAAGATTGGGTTACAATAACCTGCGTCTTCCTCCCTCCCTCCTTCCCATCTCAGCATTCAAGTGGTGTGCCTCACTCTAGTCAGCCCATCCATAGTGCATCCTAGGAGCAAGAGCTGCCAGTGCAGGGCCATGTATGAGATGAGGATGAGACAGCAGCCAGCACCTCTCCCTCACCTCTCATTGTGCTGCATTATCATCCTCCTTCAGACAATTTATCCATGTTTAATCCCCCCCACACACACCATAATGCACCACTGCAGCCCTGCGTGCTGACACCACAGCTCCTGTTTTAGAACTTTCTGCTAAACATCATAACCTGGAGTTATGTAAGGTAAGGGGGTGGGCGTTAGAGAGATGGCCCCCGTCAGCACCTCACCTTCACACAAACACTCACATATGCATGCACGCCACACATCCATCCCTACTTAGACAGTTAGGGTAACAGTAGAAGTAGGAATGAGGCACGCCGTATGACAGCTCACCTGGCCCCTCGTCTCCTTCCAGAGTGGCCCTGCAGCACACAGAACAGAACAGGACAAAACAGGACACTCTGTCTCTGTGCACATTAATGATTAATGACCAAGGTCTCAGAGACGTGGTGAGGATAGAGGTGACGTGGTGAGGAGAGGAGAGAGTCCAGTCAGGCAGCAACTAACCCCATCCCCAGGCAGGCTAATGTGAGCGACTAGGCTGCAAGGTCACTTTGACCTCCACTGGGGACAGGAAGTACAAGCTGGTCAATGGGAGGTACTGTACAGTTTGAGTAAGGAAGAAAAGAGAGGGTTTGACATCTGATAATCTTCTGGGCAACCTTCTGCAAGCCCTTTCCTGTGTCCTGTATGCATCCTCAAATCTCAGGTACCTGGCTACAAGTATTTCTGTCTGTCTACCAACGGAGAATTTAGCCTCCATTTCCAAACCTCTCACCCAAACATCCATCTTGGCAATCTGCAGGGAGGCAGCTGTGGAAATCAGGCCAAGACGGAACGTTAACCCCATTAATGACACAGATCATGTAGGAGCTAACCTTCCCGCAGGCTACAGTCAAACTGGAGTAAAGACATGGTCATATGTAGAGGGGGCTTAACTGCCTGAGACCAGGCAGAGGAAATTACAACTTTGAGTATTTTTGAGCAACTTGTGAACCGCATGCAAGTATTGTAGGTTTCAGAGTACAGATATGTACAAGTGTTGTTGTGTGGCAGTATAATGTGTATGTGTAAGTACACATGTGTAAGCAAGCAGACAGGTTTCAGGTAGTGTTATGGCCAATGTAGGCTGACATTTGTGTTGTTGTTAAAATGCAATTTTTGGCCCATTTGATTTAAGAGTTTGGCGTACAGTCTGTATGGTGTGTGATTTGGCATGCAGTGGGTGGTGTGTGTGTGTGTGTCTGGGCTACAACACCAGTCTGACGAGAGCAGCAGGATGGCAGGCGGTGATGTAATAAGCCTGTTGCTATGGAGACCGACATTGGTATCATAGCCTACCCCAGAGTCACAGCAAATCCAAGGACGGGAGAAAGTCATCATCACAGGCTGGCGTGTGTGTGTGTGTATGTATGTGTGTGTGTGTGTGTGTGTGTGTGTGTGTGTGTGTGTGTGTGTGTGTGTGTGTGTGTGTGTGTGTGTGTGTGTGTGTGTGTGTGTGTGTGTGTGTGTGTGTGTGTGTGTGTGTGTGTGTTAGGCTGCTGAAGGAGCTGGTCTGACTGTTTACATCAAAACAGCCTGGCATCATCCTGCAAGGCACAACTATTACTAAATGATAAACATTCCCTCAAACAAAAGATACTGTACCAAGGCCTAATACAGTAGTCTACTCAGTTGTATCAAATAATCAATCGCATTTATTTACAAAGACTTTTTACATCAGCAGTTGTCACTAAGTGCTTATACAGAAACCCATCCTAGAACCCCAGAGGACAAGGAATGCAGATGTATGAATTAGAGGTCGACCGATTATGATTTTTCAACACCGATACCGATACCGATTATTGGAGGACCCAAAAAAAAGCCGATACCGATTAATCGGCAGATTTTTTAAATGTATTTGTAATAATGACAATTACAACAATACTGAATGAACACTTATTTTAACTTAATATAACACATCAATAAAATCAATTTAGCCTCAAATAAATAATTAAACATGTTCAATTTGGTTTAAATAATGCAAAAACAAAGTGTTGGAGAAGAAAGTAAAAGTGCAATATGTGCCATGTAAGAAAACTAATGTTTAAGTTCCTTGCTCAGAACATGAGAACATATGAAAGCTGGTGGTTCCATTTAACATGAATCTTCAATATTCCCAGATAACAAGTTTTAGGTTGTAGTTATTATAGGAATTATAGGACTATTTCACTCTATACCATTTGTATTTCATTAACCTTTGACTTTTGGATGTTCTTATAGGCACTTTAGTATTGCCAGTGTAACAGTATAGCTTCCGTCCCTCTGCTTGCTCCTCCCTGGGCTCGAACCAGGAACACAACGACAACAGCCACCCTCGAAGCAGCGTTACCCATGCAGAGGAAAGGGAACAACTACTCCAAGTCTCAGAGCGAGTGACGTTTCAAACGCTATTAGCTAGCCATTTCACATTGGTTATACGAGCCTCATCTCGGGAGTTGATAGGCTTGAAGTCATAAACAGCGCAATGCTTGACGCACAACAAAGAGCTGCTGGCAAAACACACAAAAGTGCTGTTTGAATGAATGCTTACGAGCCTGCTGCTGCCTACTACTGCTCAGTCAGACTGCTCTATCAAATCATAGACTTAGTTATAACATAATAACACAGAGAAATACGAGCCTTAGGTCATTAATATGGTCGGATCCGGAAACTATCATCTCGAAAACAAGACGTTTATTCTTTCAGTGAAATACGGAACGTTCCGTATTTTATCTAAGGGGTGGCATCCATTAGTCTAAATATTCCTGTTACATTGCACAACCTTCAATGTTATGTCATAATTACGTAAAATTCTGGCAAATTAGGCAGCCCAAACTGTTGCATATACACTGGCAAGAGAAGTGACACAATTTCACCTGGTTAATATTGCCTGCTAACCTGGGTTTCTTTTATCTAAATCTAAATATGCAGGTTTAAAAATATATACTTCTGTGTATTGATTTTAAGAAAGGCATTTATGTTCATGGTTAGGTACACAACGATACGCACCACATCGATTATATGCAACACAGGACACGCTAGATAAACTAGTATCATCAACCATGTGTATTTAACTAGTGATTATGATTGATTGATTGATTGATTAATTGTTTTTTAAAAGATAAGTTTAATGCTAGCTAGCAACTTACCTTGGCTCACTGCATTCGCGTAACAGGCAGTGAGAGACAGGTGGTTAGAGCGTTGGACTAGTTAACTGTAAGGTTGAAAGATTGAATCCCCCGAGTTGACAAGGTAAAAATCTGTTGTTCTGCCCCTGAACGAGGCAGTTAACCCACGTTCCACCGTTCATTGAAAATAAGAATGTGTTCTTAACTGACTTGCCTAGTTAAATAAAGATTAAATAAACGTGTAAAAAAATATATTTTTTTCTATATATCTATAAAAAAAAATGCCAAATCGGTGTCCAAAAATACCGATTTCCGATTGTTATTAAAACTTGAAATCGGCCCTAATTAATCGGCCATTCCGATTAATCGGTCGACCTCTAGTATGAATGAAGCACAGTGGCTAAGAAAACCCCCCTAGAAAGGCAGGAACCTAGGTAGTAACCTAGAGAGGAACCAGGCTCTGAGGGGTGGCCAGTCCTAAAAACCATTTCTTACCCCAGGATACCAGAACTAGTGACTATCCGGGAGAAGAAAGAAAAAGCAGCACTCTGTTGCTGTGTAAATCTGATAGATTTATTGACAGGACAAACAATAGGCTTACGTTTCAGCATAAATCGCCTTCATCCAAGCCTTGAGTAGGACAACAATGGGAGGCCCCTATTTACCGACGCAGGGTGTCCTGCTCGTTATGTCATTCAAACATGTCAATACTGTCAGTAGTATTAGCAACTACACAGGTTATTCAAACAAGAGCATGATCATCATTCAAGATTCCTACACATACATTCCACTTGAAAAACCCAAAGACCACAAAGAGAAAGCAATGCAAATGTAGAATCACAGTGGCTAGGGAAAACTCCCTAGAACAGCAGGAACCTAGAGAGGAACCAGGCTCTGAGGCGTGGCCAAGTTTATTTGTCACGTGCGCCGAATACAACAGGAAATGCTTACAGTGAAATGCTAAATTACAGGCTCTAACCAACAGTGGGAAAAAAAGGTATGTGTGTGTGTGTGTGTGTGTGTGTGTGTGTGTGTGTGTGTGTGTGTGTGTGTGTGTGTGTGTGTGTGTGTGTGTGTGTGTGTGTGTGTGTGTGTGTGTGTGTGTGTGTGTAAGTAAAGAAATAAAACAACAGTAAAAAGACATTTGAAAATAAGAGTAGCAAGGCTATATACAGACACCGGTTAGTCAGGCTTATTGAGGTAGTATGTACATGTAGGTATCGTTAAAGTGACTATGCATATATGATAAACAGTAGCGTAAAAAAGGGGTTGGCGGGTGGTGGGATACAATGCATATAGCCCGGATAGCAAACGTGTGAGAGCACTGGTTGGTCGGACCAATTGAGGTAGTATGTACATGAATGTATAGTTAAAGTGACTATGCATATATGATAAACAGAGAGTATCAGCAGCTTAAAAGAGGGGTTGGGGGTGGGAGGCGCACAATGCAAATAGTCCGGGTAACCATTTGGTTACCTGTTCAGGAGTCTTATGCCTTGTGGGTAAAAACTGTTGAGAAGCCTTTTTGTCCTAGACTTGGCACTCCGGTACCGCTTGCCATGCGGTAGTAGAGAGAACAGTCTATGACTGGGGTGGCTGGGGTCTTTGACAATTTTTAGGGCCTTCCTCTGACACCGCCTGGTGTAGAGGTCCTGGATGGCAGGCAGCTTTGCCTGATGCTCACAATGTTGCAGCTGTAGAACCTTTTGAGGATCTCAGGACCCATGCCAAATCTTTTTAGTTTCCTGAGGGGAAATAGGCTTTGTCATGCCCTCTTCACGACTGTCTTGGTGTCACAACTTCCGCCGAAGTCGGTCCCTCTCCTTGTTCGGGCGGCGTTCGGCGGACGACATCACCATCTTCTAGCCATCGCCGATCCACCTTTCATTTTCCATTTGTTTTGTCTTGTCTTCCCACACACCTGGTTTCAATTCCATCATTACATGTTGTGTATTTAACCCTCTGTTTCCCCCCATGTCCTTGTCCGGAATTGTTTATTGTAGTGCTTGTGCACGTTATGCTGGTGTGTCCCGGGTTTTGTTTACCCGTTGATTTATTGTTCTGTTTACGGTGGTTTTGTTTATTAAACTGCGCCGTTGTAAAGCCGTTGTAAATCCGTTTTTGCTCTCCTGCGCCTGACTTCTCTGTAGATACATGAGTGATGCACTGCAACTGATAACGAGATAGCCACTGAATGGGACTGTTTGAATGCAGGAAAATTAAGTGGTGCCCTCACATGCCCAACAAACAGACCGGAGAGGGCCAATTAGATCCTGTCTGTTTATATTGAATACAAAATAGTAGCAGAGAGGCAGCTCCACTAACATGAAACACAAAATAACAACCGATGAAGGAGGTTAATCGTTAATAAACAGTTGAAACACATTGGTTGAAATTAGGGATGACCGATTTATCGGTGAACATATTGGAATCGGCCGATATTACTGTTAAGGGATTTTTTTAAAATCAATAATGACTAATTATGTATACATTTCAATCAGGACTGACTAATCAGAAAACTATTATGTTACTGTATAGATGTATGAATTTTCTTTTAACCTTAGTACTGAATATAATATGTGTAAA
>NC_034176.2:76733667-76737920 GCF_002021735.2 Oncorhynchus kisutch | reverse complement strand
AATGATGTTCAGGCTACTGATGTTGTCATCATTTGACCGTGTGTCTTTTGACCCCACTTGTAATGATGTTCAGGCTACTGATGTTGTCATCATTTGACCGTGTGTCTTTTGACCCTACTTCTAATGATGTTCAGGCTACTGATGTTGTCATCATTTGATCATGTGTCTTTTGACCCTACTTCTAATGATGTTCAGGCTACTGATGTTGTCATCATTTGATCATGTGTCTTTTGACCCTACTTCTAATGATGTTCAGACTACTGATGTTGTCATCATTTGACTGTGTCTTTTGACCCTACTTCTAATGATGTTCAGACTACTGATGTTGTCATCATTTGACCGTGTGTCTTTTGACCCTACTTCTAATGATGTTCAGGCTACTGATGTTGTCATCATTTGATCGTGCGTCTTTTGACCCTACTTCTTGGTGGTTGGGGTATTTTCTTTTGTCTTTCTAAAAATAAGCTGTTGTCATGCTCCTAAGCATATGCTTTCTGTTTCATAGTTGTAACAAAGCAATTCACAAATAAAAAGTATTCAAAACTAGAATGTTTGTGTTTGAGCATCACAGTAAAGGAAAATACTGTGTAATTTGAAATAAAATACAAAATCGGATTATCATGTTAACCAAGGCCTTCATAAACACAACCAAATGATCATTTTTGCTATAGCATGAAATATATTAATTACACTTTTGGAATGTTGCAGTCAAAATGACTGCTCATTAGCTTGAAGGGTGGTCCATAGATGCCAAGCGGTTCTAGTGTTTAAAAGACAACATCATTCAACCTTCAGAGATTTCAATATCAAAGGTTGATCTTTGTCAGAGCATCTGCAGAGGCAGGGGTCAGGTAAGGTACAGTACGTCTGAAGTGTTTAATAGAAGTGTTTGGTCTGAAGTACTGAGCGACTTCCTCTCCTCCCAGTCTGAATGATTTGTAGTGTGACTCCAGTCCAAACACTTCCTCCTGCCTGATCACTAGGCTATATGTCTTCCTGTTACTGAGTGCAGGGTTGGAGGTTGGCCTAAGGCATGTGTCAAACTCATTCCACGAAGGGCCAAGTGTCTGCAGGTTTTCCCTCCACCCTTGTACTTGATTGATTCATTAAGGTCACTGATGAGTAAGGAACTCCCCTCACCTGGTTGTCTATGTCTTAATTGAAAGGATAAACCAAAAACCCACAGACACTCAGACTCCATGGAATGAGTTTGACACCCCTGGCCTAAGACCTGATTCCAGCTGTCTCTGTCAACCTTGTGGGGGGACACAATTCAGTCCCATTCAAACTCTTATTTTCCCTAACCCCTAATCCTAAACCGTACTCAATGTAAATAGTCTGGGTGGCCATTTGATTAGTATAGTTGTTCAGCAGCCTTATGGCTTGTGGGTAGAAGTTGTTAAGGAGCTTTTTGGTCCTAGACTTGGCGAACCGGTACCGCTTGCCATGCGGTAGCAGAGAGAACAGTTCATTACTTGGTTGCCTGGAGTCTGACAATTCTTTGGGCCTTCCTCCGACACCACCTAGTATATAGGTCCTGATGTCAGGAAGCTTATCCACATAGATGTACTGGGCCGTACGAACTACCCTCTGTAGGGCCTTCCGGTCAGATCCCGAGCAGTTGCCATACAGTGATGCAACTGGTCAGGATGCAGCTGTAGACATTTGAGGATCTGGGGACCCATGCCAAATCTTTTCAGTCTCCTGAGGGGGAAAAGGTGTTGTCTTGCCCTCTTCACAACTGTCTCGGTGTGTTTGGACCATGATAGTTTGTTGGTGATGTGGACACCAAGGAACTTGAAACGCTCAACCTGCTCCACTACAGCCCTGTTGATGTTAATGGAGCCTGTTCGGCCCTCCTTTTCCTATAGTCCACACTCAGCTCATTTGTCTTGCTCACATTGAGAGGTTGTTGTCCTGGCACCACACTGTCAGGTCTCTAACCTCTTCCCTATAGGCTGTCTCATTGTTGTGGGTGATCAGGCCTACCACTGTTGTGTCATCAGCAAGTATAATGATGGTGTTGGAGTCGTGCTTGGCCATGCAGTCATGGGTGAACAGGGAGTACAGGAGGACGCACATCTGAGGGTCATCGTCAGAAAGTCCAGGATCCAGTTGCAGAGGGAGGCGTTTAGTCCCAGGATCCTTAGCTTAGTGATAAGCTTTGTGGGCACTATGGTGTTGAATGCTGAGCTGTAGTCAATGAACAGCATTCTCACATAGGTATTCCTTTTGTCCAGGTGTGAAAGGGCAGTGTGGAGTGTGATTGAGATTGCGTCATCTGTGGATCTGTGGCGGTACACGAATTGGAGTGGGTCTAGGGTTTCTGGAATGATGGTGTTGATGTAAGCTATGACCATTTAAATCAAATCAAATTGTATTTGTCACATACACATGGTTAGCAGATGTTAATGCGAGTGTAGCGACATTTTTGTGCTTCTAGTTCCGACAATGCAGTAATAATCAACGAGTAATCTAACCTAACAATTCCACAACTACTACCTTATACAGACAAGTGTAAAGGAATGAAGAATATGTACATAAAGATATATGAATGAGTGATGGTACAGAACGGCATAGGCAAGATGCAGTAGATGGTATCGAGTACAGTATATACAGTGGGGAGAACAAGTATTTGATAACCTGCAAAATCAGCAGTGTTTCCTATTTACAAAGCATGTAGAGGTCTGTAATTTTTTATCATAGGTACACTTCAACTGTGAAAGACGGAATCTAAAACAAAAATCCAGAAAATCACATTGTATAATTTTTAAGTAATTAATTTGCATTTTATTGTATGACATAAGTATTTGATACATCAGAAAAGCAGAACTTAATATTTGGTACAGAAACCTTTGTTTGCAATTACAGAGATCATACGTTTCCTGTAGTTCTTGACCAGGTTTGTACACACTGCAGCAGGGATTTTGTCCCACTCCTCCATACAGACCTTCTCCAGATCCTTCAGGTTTCGGGGCTGTCGCTGGGCAATACAGACTTTCAGCTCCCTCCAAATATTGTCTATTGGGTTCAGGTCTGGAGACTGGCTAGGCCACTCCAGGACCTTGAGATGTGTCTTACGGAGCCACTTCTTAGTTGCCCTGGCTGTGTGTTTCGGGTCATGGTCATGCTGGAAGACCCAGCCACGACCCATCTTCAATGCTCTTACTGAGGGAAGGAGGTTGTTGGCCAAGATCTCGCGATACATGGCCCCATCCATCCTCCCCTCAATACGGTGCAGTCGTCCTGTCCCCTTTGCAGAAAAGCATTCCCAAAGAATGATGTTTCCACCTCCATGCTTCACGGTTGGGATGGTGATCTTGGGGTTGTACTCATCCTTCTTCTTCCTCTAAACACAGCGAGTGGAGTTCAGACCAAAAAGCTCTATTTTTGTCTCATCAGACCATATGACCTTCTCCCATTCCTCCTCTGGATCATCCAGATGGTCATTGGCAAACTTCAGACGGGCCTGGACATGCGCTGGCTTGAGCAGGGGGACCTTGCGAGCGCTGCAGGATTTTAATCCATGACAGCGTAGTGTGTTACTAATGGTTTTCTTTGAGACTGTGGTCCCAGCTCTCTTCAGGTCATTGACCAGGTCCTGCCGTGTAGTTCTGGGCTGATCCCTCACCTTCCTCATGATCATTGATGCCCCACGAGGTGAGATCTTGCATGGAGCCCCAGACCGAGGGTGATTGACCGTCATCTTGGACTTCTTCCATTTTCTAATAATTGTGCCAACCGTTGTTGCCTTCTCACCAAGCTGCTTGCCTATTGTCCTGTAGCCCACCCCAGCCTTGTGCAGGTCTACAATTTAATTCCTGATGTCCTTACACCCTCTCTGGTCTTGGCCATTGTGGAGAGGTTGGAGTCTGTTTGATTGAGTGTGTGGACAGGTGTCATTTATACAGGTAACGAGTTCAAACAGGTGCAGTTAATGCAGGTAATGAGTGGAGAACAGGAGGGATTCTTAAAGAAAAACTAACAGGTGAGATCCGGAATTCTTAATGGTTGGTAGGTGATCAAATACCTATGTCATGCAATAAAATGCTAATTAATTACTTAAATATCATACAATGTGATTTTCTGGATTTTTGTTTCAGATTCCGTCTCTCACAGTTGAAGTGTACCTATAATAAAAATTACCGACCTCTACATGCTTTGTAAGTAGGAAAACCTGCAAAATTGGCAGTGTATCAAATACTTGTTCTCTAAACTGTACATATGAGATGAGTAATTTGGGTATGTAAACA